>NW_010141243.1:3634-49424 GCF_000699245.1 Pterocles gutturalis | reverse complement strand
CATTGGGTGGGGGGGGCAGTATCACTGTGCATCACTCATTTGTATATTTGTATATAATATTATTTTCAATATTATTGTAGTTTAGTTATTAAATTGTCTTTATCTCAACCCACAAGTCCTTTTTTCCCTTTACCCCTTCAATTCTCTCCCCTATCATTGGGTGGGGGCGGGAATTGTGTGAGCGGGTGTGTGTGGTTTGGCCCCCAGACCAGCGCTAACCCATCACACCATGGAACAAAAAATATAAATAAATCATAGAGAAAATAGATCTTCTATTTCTTCCTGCTTACTCACAAGTAACCCTTTAACAAGGCTTTTGATTTCTAAGGATTTCCAGTTCAGTGTGTCTTAAAACATGAGATGTTCATGAGAGTGAAGAGGCCAGCCAGGAAGTTGAATGTTATGGAAATAATGTCTAATGGGGCACAATTTGCTATGAGTATACTGGAGAACTCCACCTGTGACAG
Organism: Pterocles gutturalis; assembly: GCF_000699245.1. Lineage (NCBI taxonomy): Eukaryota > Metazoa > Chordata > Aves > Pterocliformes > Pteroclidae > Pterocles > Pterocles gutturalis. The sequence goes on along the minus strand of NW_010141243.1, from coordinate 48,957 downwards.
AAATACAAAGAGGCCCTAGAGTTCACATGCTCAAACCATTGTGCCTTTTTCTTTTATCCTATCTCAGAGATAAACGCAGGAGCAGTTGTGATTCTGCTGACAGCAACAGCTTCTCCAACTTTCCAGATCACAGAAAGCTCTTGCAACTTTTCTACTGCACTTTCTTTTACTTTTTCAGTCAGTAACATTTCACCACACTGCTGAAAGCTAATGCTAAGTATGGCCTTAGATTCAGAGATTGCCCATTGCCCTGAATCACGTGCTGCCTCTTATACACTCCAAGTGTCCAGAAAGCAAGGTTTCTTCAAAGAATCTCTCATTTCTGGCATTCACACACTGACATGCTCAAAGCATGAATAATTTCAGAGATTTTTAAAGCTATTCCAAGCTCTTCTTTTTCCTTTGAGATGACCAAAGCTCAAAGTAAACATTCAGAGTTTTGCGCTTCTGCTTCAAAAAGATTTTTAAGTAAAAAACAATTCAAAATGCAGGTGATGTTAAAAGACAACTGAAATATAAATTGGAAGCTTTGTGCCTGTCTCTCTTGGGAAAACCATGTTAGTAACAAGGCAGTGTGTGGAGTTCAAATGTGGTACGCAGATGGGAAGTTTAATAGGTATCTTTAAGTACCATTAGATGATTTTACAGCTTGACCCTGGCCAACAAGGTGAAGTGGGCCATTAAAGACGTAGTGCTAAGAAAGAACCATCTGCCAAATCCATCAGAGGCTGGTTGGTTGAATTAGCAGCTGGAGTCTGCAGCTGAGAGTCCTCAGGCTCATTTCTTTGTCTGTCTCATTCACCAGGAATTAATATAAAGTTTTTTAAAAAAAGAAAAAAAAAAGGGAGTGTCCGTTTTGCTCAGTGAAGGGGTATTGGAAGTTCACACGGAAAGACAAACTATTTGCCTTTTGGGGGTCATATGCTGACAAATACATTGTAAGTCAAAACTTCAAGCCTAGAAGAACAGGATTGGTGGTGGAAGCTCATAGCTTTGAATTCCTTCTGGGTGATTAAATCTAGACCAGATGAGTGTAGACATTATAGAGGAAAATGCTGGGGGTTTGTAGCAGGCAAACAGAGCCAAAATATAAACAACAGGAAGATTGTTCACTGCCATTTTATTCAAGAAGAAAACATTACAAAAATTAAAATATGGTTTTATATGAATTTTCATTATAATTACGGAAGAAAAAAAAGTCACGTTAATCTGTAAGCCTGATCATCAATATCCTTATCTTCTGTAATCAGCCACACTACTGTGAAGGCAATTTTCAGTTTTAAATCATTCAAATTTTATCTGTGATTTGATTAATAGTGTGTTTCCATCCTATCTTTTCCTCTTTGCCTACAAGACACTGGTCTATCATCCAATAAATACTATCTGAACAAGAAAGGGTGTATAACTCGCTACACTCTGGGAGGTTTTATAGAAAGTGATTTTGTTTGCCACATCTTCTGTTATCCTTCCCCAGAGAGTCACCTTTCTGTGTCTCCCAGCACTGCTCCGGGCATTTCTGCATCACTGTCAGCTACACCATCTCTAGGGGTTTTGAAAGAGAGGGGCTGTCATCCACTGGTTACAGAAAGGAACATATTGTCAGAGTCTGTTTCAGCCCAGTTTGGCATCTATGATTACACCACAAAATTCCATTTAAAAGGTAAGTACAGCAGAAACTGTAATACTTGTTCTGAGTAACCACATCATAAACATTGGTGGATACAACTGGAGGACCACAATGGCGGGATGCAGGCTTTTAGGGAAGGACGGGCAGGGAAGGCAAGAAGGGGAGGGACCTGTCGTGTGAGAGCACTGGAATGAAAAGAGCTCTGCCTTGGAACAGGTCAGGAGTCAGTCAAGATCTTCTGCGTCAAGATAAGCAGGCAGAACAACATAGGTGCTGTTGTGGTGGGTATCTGCTATAGACTGCCTGCTCAGAAAAAATAAGTAGATAAGGCCACCTGCAAACAAGTGGAAGAAGTTTAACACTCATAGGCTCTGGTCCTTGGTTCCAACAGGAACTTCAACCCCCAGGTATCTGCTGGAAGGACAGTCCAACAGGGCTCAAGCACTTGAGGAGACTTTTTGAGTGCATTGCAGCCTCCTGGCACAGGTAGTGGAGGAAACAACAAGGAAAGGTGCTCTACCAGACCTGATACTTAATGAAGAAGGAAGAACTGGTGGGCAATGTGAAAGCCAGAGGCAGCCTTGACAGCAGTGACCACAAGATGTTGGAGGTCAGGATCTCAAGCAGAGACAGCTGGGCAAAAATCAAGACCACAGTCCTGGACTACATGCAAGCACACTTCAACATCATCAGAGATTTGCTTGGAAGAATCCCATGGCATACAATCCTGGAGAGAAGAGAGGTCCAGTAGGGCTGGCTGATAATCAAGGATTACAGGTCTGTCTTGATAAGTACGAAACCAAGCAAATATTGCAGGAGGCCACCATGGAAACAAACTGGACATACTTAAGTCCCTGGGGCCTGAAGGGATGCAGCCACAAGTGCTGACAGAACTCTCTGTCACTGCAAGGCCACTCTCAATTACCTTTAAAATGTCACAGTGATAGGGGGACGTTCAAGGAAACTGGGAGAAAGCAAATATCACTCTTATCTTCAGGAAGGGCAAGTGGGAAGATGTGGGGAACTCCAGGCCAGTTAGCCTCACCTTAGCCCCTGGGAAGGTGTTGGGAAAAGGTCGTCCTGAAGGGCATTTCCAAATACATGAAGGATAAGAAGCTGATCCAGAACAGTCAGCATGGATTTACAAGGGGAAATTGCACTTGTCCAACCTGATGGCCTTTAAAATTAGGTCACTAGCTAGGCAGATAATGAGGAGAGCAGTTGATGTTCCTTACCTTGACTCTCATGAAACCACTGTATCCCATAATGTTATCATAGAGAAGCTGATAAAGTATGGGTTAGATAAGTGGACAATAATGTGGATTGAAACCAGGCTGCACTACTGGGCCCAGAAGGTTGTTATCAGTGGCACAAAGTCCAGTCAGAGGAAAGTCACCAGCTGTGTACCTCAGGGCCAATTATAGGGGCCCATACTGTTCAATCTTTTCATTAATGATCTGTATGACAGGTCAGAGTGCACCCTCAGGACGTTTTCCAATGATACAAAGCTGGGAGGAGTGGCTGACGCACCAGATCTCTGAACACGCTGTTCAGAGAAACCCCTACAGGCTGGAGAAATAGGCAGAGAGGAATCTCATTAAGTCCAACAAGTGTAAATGATCAGTCTTGCCTCTGAGGAAGAACACCCAGGTACCAGTATACTCTGGGGGGGCTGCGTGGGTGGAAAGCAGCTTTGCTGAGAAGGGCCCTTGGGTTCCCTCAGACCAAGCTGACCGTGAGCCAGCAACACACCCTCATGGCAAAAAAAAGACCAACAGTTTCCTGGGCTGTATTAGGAAGAGCATCGTCAGCAGGTCAAACGAGGTGATCTTTTCCTCTACTCAGCCCTCATGAGGCTGCACCTGGAGTGCTGGGTCCAGTTCTGGGCTCCACAGTAGAAGAAAGACACGGACTAAACTCAAGTGAATCCACTGCAGGACCACAAAGATGATGAAGTGACTGGATCACCTCTCATATGAGGAGAAGCTGAGAAGCAGGACTCTTCACTCTGGAGAAGAGAAGATTTAGGAGATCTTATCTATGTGTATAAATACCTGACGCGAGGGAATGAAGATGAGGGGGCAGACTCTTCTCTGTGGTGCCTGCTGACAGGACAAGAGGCAACACACACAAATTAAGAGACACAAAATACCATACAACCAAGATAAAACACTTTTTTTTGCTGTGATGGTGGTCAAACACTGCAATGGGTTACCCAGAAAGGTTGCAGAGTCTCCATCCATGGACTGGACAACCTGCTCTACATGACATTGCTTTTAGCAGTGAGGTTGGACTAGATGATCTCAAGAGGTCTCTTACAGCCTAAATTATTCTGTGATTCTGTAATTTTGTCCAATACAGCTCAAAGTGCCAGGATCAGGGCCAGAGCGCTCACTATCTTAGCATGCTGCACTCATGGCCTTTAGGGAACACCTTTACACTGGTGCTGCTAGGGAACAATTTAAACATGAGCACATTAGGAGATGAGGAGGCCTTTTCCCATCTGCCAGTGTGGAGTTGTACTGGAGTTGTACTCCAACAGCTCTAGGAGTATTTTGACAGAGTAAGTTATGACACCAGTCCTAGACAAAATAGCACAGAATCAGGCACCTTGACAGGTTCAGAGAGTAATTCCTGAGGAGGAAGGAATTGAGCAGAAGAGGAATGCACATACGCTTCCACTTCAGACCAACAGCACAGCCTGGAGACTGGGAACAGAATCAAGGGTGCAGTTACCGTAGGTACATGCTCAGCGAGGTTATTGTGTACCTTAGTAGGGCAGAATATGACTCTGACACGAAACAGTTAATTTTCTCATTGCTGGAAGAAGAGTGAAAATTACTTATGCTGGGAAAGTTTGTAAATGTCTACTTAGAAGTCTGAAGACAGAAATTTAGCAAGTGACAGTTTACATTATCACAATATGTAATATGCAGTAAGACTGAAAAGGAGTTGCTCAATTCGAGAATGGAAGACTCCAAAAGCCAAACTATTAGAAAAAATGGGGACTCTGAAGTTTCTGAAGGAACAGTGCTTCAATGAGACTTCTAACTACATGTGTGGCCTCCATAGCTACACATCCCCATGATGTTGAAAGGCAGGTCAGTTCATTAGCTGTTGCTATTTCAGGTGAGCTTTAGTGGGTTTGATTGCAGGATAAAGCAAATGAAGAAACAGCTTTCAAAGGTGGCTCTATTTTTTTGCAGGATCTCTGCAGCTGCCTGACACAGATCTCTTTGTCAAAGCAGAAGTAGTTTTGTTGGCCCATGCTACACCCCTCTAAATGGGGTGCAGTGCACTACAATGGTATGTCTGAGATTCCCATCTGTTGGAAAAATTTTCCCAGACCTTTAGGACAGCTCTAGCTAAGCAGTGAATACAAACTGCAGCTGGTGAAAGAACTGGGTTTTTTTATCTATTTCCCTATTTTGGCCCACACACTCTGAACTACTTCCAGTGACAGAAATCATTAGCTTAATGCTCCCTGTTATGCTACATAGATCAGTCTGCCTTAGAAAGTTTTTATAAAAGATTCCTATTTTAGATTCAGAAATCTCACTGGAAGTCAATGACATCTGTCAGAGCCCGATTCTGTTCCATTCCTATTTACAAAACCCAACCTTATGATAAAAATGTCAGGGGAAATTGCACTACCAACAAAAAAAGATCCTGATAAAAACAAACGTAACTTTTGTAAATTAGCCCTATAAAAATTCACATAAAGAAAACCCTGCTCAAAAGATCAAGGAAGGTGTCATTGCCACCAGCATTTACTCTGAGAATTGGAAGATTTTTAAATTTTATTTAAAGAGGAACTGTTAAGACATAATTTAAATGGAATGAAAAGAAGGGGGGGTGTGTGCGTGTGCGTGTGTGTGTTAACAGCTGAGCCCTCGTAACAGCAGATACACCAGGATAAGCTTAGGCAGATGACAGGAGAGATGACAAGGAAATCCTTCATTTTAGCTCAAGGCTGCATTCCATGTGACAATTTTTTCATCATTCAAGATGTTCATTCAATTGATATCATTGCTTGCTTTACTGTAAAGCTTCTCAGCTCATGTGCAAGTACTCAGTGTCCTGCAGCCCAATTCCAGTTATCTGCAGGAGGCATGGACTATGCAAAAGTAAAACTTTATCGCAAACACTGTGGTAAATGTCCACATGAGCGAATCATTCTGATTTTTTTGCACCAAGCTTCAGTTGTGCGTTTTTTTTCTCTCTTTTGCTGCTGTTGGTTTCTCAGAAGGAAATTAAATTACTGTATTTTATTTTTTTTTTAATTTATTGACACCTGTTGCTGTGCCTTGGGACAGTTACAAATGTTTGTGATTTCTGCAGCAAAATAATATACTGTTAGTTAACTAGTATCAACTAGCTCAAGATACAACACGACCTGAATACTAAAACAAGCACTATTTTTATTCAAAAATATTGTGTCCGGATATGACAGCTACTTTGACATACAGAATTTTAAAAATATGCCTGTCCAAAGACAATTATAAAGTATTTAAAGGAACTGCAGGTGTAAATGAAAGACAAAATGGGCATAAAGTTTTAGATCTCTTATTGTCACTTCAAAGGAGAACAGAAGAGTATATTCAGCCCAAGCTTTCCAACTGCTCTTTTCTTCACCAGGAAAATGTATGTGCAGAAATTCTCAGTGCAGCCCAAACTAGCAGAAAACTGAAATCAGCAGAACAGGGGTTCACCATGAAGATAAACCAGTGGGACTGCCGTTTGTGAGATCCTCATTCTTGCCAGAATACACCTCTGAGACAATCTCTACCATGTGGATTGCTGGAAGCTGGGAAACAGCACCTTCCCCTTACACTTTTCTTCCATGAACATCCTCTGATGGGCTGGATGGATGCTTGCTTTGAACTTTACAATCTTTCTTCTGCAAATGATGTGCTCAAAAGCCATGGATCGGGAAACAAATATTCAAAAGACTGTAATCTTGTAGGTCCTGAGTAAACAAACACTTAGGCAAAACCTTTTCTTGTTGGATCTGCAATTTTAATTGCTGCAGAAACTCTGCCAAGCATTCTCCTGGAGTGCTAGAAATGCATGGGACTGGAGTCATTCTAAAGCCTTTCAGTTTTCATTTCCTTTTCTTCAAATGCATACACAAAGCTAGGGGTTTAGGAACAGATTACAAGTATTCTTGGAATCACTGACACTACCCGTTTCTGGATCCACCAGTGAGCCACTGTGTACTACTCAGCATTTCCTATCTGAATAGCTATTCATACATTATGTAGATTACTTTGACTACTGGAGCTTTGGTCTCTTATTCGATAAATGAAATAGTAACATTTACCCTGCTTTATAGGGCTCTTCAACAATTAGCTCTCTAAAAAAAGTACCAAAAACAAGCCCTAAAACTCAAAGAGAAAGTCAGCCATGGCATACAACTGATTTTAAAGCACATAAATTCTAAACAGATGTATTGTTTTAATGCCCAAATATTCACTGGCACTTTTCTAAAAGGTCTGATGTCATCCAGCATGTGGTTTGGAAGTGTCCCCATTGCTGAGTATTACAGCTTCAAGCTTCTGTGATTTATCTATTAGAGCGCAGAGTTCTTTCTGTTAAGGTTGATTAGAGCTGATGCTTATACGAACAACAATTACCATTATTTCCTCATGCAAATGCTGACAGTATACATTTACTGGTAAACTATAATGTTTCTCAGTTCAGTTGAAGATTTGCTTCTCAAAAGAAAAGGTACTTCTTTTAATATCCAGATGAGAGTTTCATCTTTCCAAGACAAGCTGTTCATTGTCCTCCCATTCCCCTTCCAACTATTAACAGACTTTGATGATTCCCTTCTTTATCATCTCTGATTCCAGATGTCTCGGCAACCTGCCTTTTGTTTCTCATGAGTCGAAGTGCCACTGATTCACATTATAAGAAGGAAATACAAGTTTCCACTGTGTATTTTCAAGCATATGGAAGGGCATAGCACCCCTGGTGTTCCTCAGCCATGTGACTCACTGTGAAATGGAAAGAAGAAAAAATTCTCTGTGTCAGCACTGTCGGTAAAGCCCGTTTCACTCCATACTGTGTTGCTGAGATGCTCTGAGCATGTCAGGTCTTTTATGATCTTTGACTTTGCTCTAAGTGGGTTTTTCTGCTCAGTCATACAAAACAGTCACCCACCACGTACCACGGCCTGCATGTACCCCTGTTCCAAGGATTCTAAGCATGGCTCAGAGGATTTTCCAAGTAAAGACAAACTTTTGAAAAGGAAGACTCATGAAACACTTCAGAGATCTGGGCTCTAGGAAATTCCTATATCCATTTGCATGTGAAGGCACCAACTACTGCGGTGTATCATCTGTTGGAGAACGTCTTGTGTCAGTTTTGAGGGAAAATGGAACAATTTACACCTTGTCTTTGTGGTTTACTCTACCTGAAAACAATTCTTTGAGGTTAAAAGTGTAACCACAAGACTTTGGGTATTACACAAACAGTGGCAAACACTGAACATTATTTGTTTTCCATAGTCCATATGCTGCATCTCTAAGTTTTGTGGTACACAGCCTACTGTAAGTAAAGAATTTTTACTGTAAGAGTTGTTCATCCCTGTGACACAGAACTTACAACTCAGCCCTAGAATGCCTGTCAGGCTGCAGCACCTTTCTCTGGGGTTCCTGTTATTAATGTGAGTTACAGCGTAACAATTGTCTGGCATCTCACAGTGCACTGCTTAGGCACACGGAAGCTACATTAACCATCAATGGAGGAGAAGGGAAGTTTGTTGCTTTAATTAAGACAGTATATGTAGTTCTGTCCACCTGGCTGGTAGAGGGTAAGACTGAAGATAACTATTTCACATGACTTCTGTGATTCATCAGACCTCTTTCCAGGACAAGCACTTGTCCTGTGACAGCTACATTGGTAAGATTGGCATTAATCTTTTCACTTCAAATACCAAAAGGCATACGCAGGATACAAAATTTTCTTCCTGTTTCACTTCAAGCAATTCTTGGACTGCGTTGGCTGATGGGTTCCAGTCAAAACTATCCAGATTACAGGGAAAAAAGGATAAATAATAATGCCAGAAGCTATATATGTTAAGAGAATGAAAGAAAACATCAATGGAATTCCAGCTTCTGTTGTATACCTGTGCAATTCCAACAGCCAAATAGTAAGCAGATTTTTGCAAGGGTAATAGTGCTGCATAGAGGTATCTTGAGAGCAGATGTGAGACTTGATGGAGTTCTACAGTGCTTTAAAAACCACAAACTTGTAAAGTTTTACATGTCACATATACACCCACGGGACGCTTGTCCTAGGAGCAAGCAAGCAAGTCCCATAGAAAGACAAGCTTGCATGCACCAGTGGAAAGACAAACACAACTCACAATTATCAAGGAAAAAAAACACCTTCACTCACCATCTACAGATATTCCTCATCTTGGTCATATTTACAGAAGTGTTTGCATTGTAGCTGTGAGAGGTCAGCAGCCAGTACTTAATGACTTCTGCTTAGATTGCTCCAGGATGTTAACAAAGGTGTATGAAAATGTTTTGTCCCTGCTTGGATAGATCCACAGAAGCAGAGAGAGAAACAACTTACCAAAGCTTTTAATTTTATTTTTTTAATATATTTCCTGAAGTCAGGTGATCCCCCAGCATGTAATAATTGGCAGTGTTGGAACTACAGCACACATACTCCATTGAAGCATGAGGCATAAGCCGATAAGTGCCCATTTCTGTTGTTCAAGTGTGTTCAGTTACTTTATTTTCTACCACTCATTGTGGATCTACATGCATGCAAATATAATTCAAAAACTTCTCCTGTGCTGCTTACTTTCTGAAGTTTTCATTAGCAAGGACATTGCAGAAAACATGTTTTGGGAGTATTACAGCACTACTGGCTAGTACAAACAATTCTATGCTCAAACCCCATTTTTGACAGCAAAATAATTATCCATTTAAAAATACCTTGCTCATTACAGAAATATAAAATAAATAAGCATGTTTTACAGCAGTATCACTAACTAATATTTGTGTACACTCCCAAACCTTTTAATGGAGTATTTCTTGCTTCACCACTGTGGGATGCCAGCTGGCATAAGAAGCACGTGCCTGATCTAACTAGATAAAAAGCAATGAGGTGCTTACCTGATGGTGAGACAAGGTAAAGTAAGGTCCACTCTTGTTAGACATGTCCTGATCAAAGATCCTGACAACCCTCAGTACACAAGTATCAGTAAAAACAAGGATGCATTATACCACCACTAAATATGACTACTAAGGAAAATAAATATATTGGCTTGAGTGTGGAGGAATTCTGATAACTGGAGTTCATACTGATTTGTATCATACTGGATTCACACCTGTGTAATAAAATCAGGTTTAATTCATTAATTTTAAAGTCACTGAAAGGAACTGCTTGAATTATGATGTCTAATAAATAATTAGTGAGTTGCACATAAGCCCACAGATTTTGCAAGTAATCTCTAGTATTTAAAAAAAAAAAAAAGTTTAGATCATATGATTTAAGGGTCAACTTTAGACGCAATGCCCACCTTATTAATCTCCATTTCTTTCTGCTGGGCCAATGCTAGGCTTCATTTGACTAGAGACCACCAACAGTGAATCCTTTGTGGCGACGGTAGGTTGGTAGCTATGACAAAAGATGCCAGCAACCTCTTCTCCATTACTGAGCCAATGACAATTTGAACCTGCTTTCAAAAGTAATTCCACTTTTCCTGATTGTAGAAGATAATCAAGCTTAAATGTGTTCCATTTTAATGAATGGCTGAATGATTCTAACACAGTCTTGTGGAAGAGAAACTACAGGCCTTGGCCTGTTGAGGACAAAGTGACGGTCAACGAGCAGGAGGTTTGAGTGTATGGTAGAAAAGTTGTTCTAACAAAATGAATGTTGTCCTTAATCATGTAAAGACTGGCCTCTGCTTTTTTCTTCTCCTCTGTCTCCTAGGCAACTTCATGCATTTGTGTTCAGTGTTGCACTAACCTACTTTTAAAAATAAAGAAGAATGTTGTCCTTCCTACTTTATGACTGTTATCTGTTGAGGTATCAGGCCTCTAATCATCCTTTAGAATCAATTTAGTAGAAGGAACACAGCTACCTTCTTCAAGATCACATCAGAGTTGAGATTTCAATATTTTTCTTCAAGGTACTGAATAGCTAAGGCACCAAGTATTGAAAATCCCCTGCGTGAGGAACTACAGTGGCCTACATACCACAAAAATGGTGAACCCCAAAACCACAAAGTTAAAGGGGAGCCACTCTGAGACTCTGAAATAATCTTCCTTCAGAACCACCATCATCGTCCCCAGCTTTTTTGGTATGGCCTTTTCCAGTGTAAACATACGCAAACACACTCATGAAGAAAAGATAAAAAGGAAGATGCAGTGATGCAGACAAGGGCTAGTTGTGTCACGTGCAGCACTACCAGTGCGTGTTCAGCTGAAGATAGCAGTCAAACTAATCTGGTGTAGAAAAATCAATTCTAGCAGGAGTCATGCTAAACAGCTTTTTTCTGGGAATAATTTTTCTTCCCATCATGTCTTGACAACTTTTGTTTCTCTGAGCATGTAAGCTCCTCATGGCAAAGAACTTCTGCATAACTAGGCACAGAAATGTACTACTACAGTTGTCTTTAATGGCAAGCACACAAGTGACATAGTCGTACTTATAAATAATACTGATAAGAAAGTTTGATGGTTTTCCCTGCAGCATTATCAGGATGAACACTGTACTCACAAATACTTTAGATTATCTGAATATGTCATTCTTGCTTTTGTGTTTAAAGAATCATAGAAACATTAAGGTTGAAAAAGACTCTTAAGATCATTGAGTCCAACCTAACACTACCAAGTCCATCACTAAACCGGCTCCCTAACTGTCATGTCTACATATCTCTTAAATACCTCCAAGGATGGTGACTCAGCCACCATTCTTGGCAGCCTGTTCCAGAGTTTGACAACCCTTTCAGTAAATATTTTTTCCCTAATATCCAATCTAAACCTCCCCTGGCACAACTTGAGGCCATTTCCTCTCATCCTATCACCTGTTACCTGCGAAAAGAGATCAACACTCACCTTGCTACAGCCTCCATTCAGGTAGTTGTAGAGAGTGATAAGGTCTGCTCTCAGTCTCCTTTTCTTCAGACTAAACAACCCCAGTTCCCTCAGCTGCTCCTCATACGACTATATCTCTAGACCCCTTACCAGCTTCGTTGCCCTTCTTTGGATGCACTCCAGCACCTCAATGTCTTTCTTGGAGTGAGAGGCCCAAAACTGAACACAGTATTCAAGGTGTGGTCTTACCAGTGCCAAGTACAAAGGGATGATCATTTCCCTACTCCTGCTGGCCACACTATTTTGATACAAACACTCACACATGGCTTTTATCAACACAAGGAGTTTTTTAACCATGTATTTTTTAAGTACACACTTGACTTTCCTCCAAAAAATATCAATAAAAGACATGAGGACCTCATTTAAAAGAAACTAATGAGTTTTCCTCTGTTAAGGTTTCTAATTTTGCTCTACTTACATAGTCTGTGTGAATCTAGAAGGCCAAAATTCTATTTGAAAGAAGGTAGCCAAACTTAAAGGCAGTATTGGTGCATATACCTCTTGCTAAAGTGAAGACCTTGCCCTTGCTTTAGGCTTTCCAGAAGTTCCCTTAGAACTATACCACTCTAGCACTCCAACTTTTCCACAGTGAAATTAAACTGAGATTGTACTTTAAATAGGTCTAAAATATTTTATTTTCATACCTCTGTGACCACACTTTATTCTTATGATTGTTACTGTACGCCTGGGGCAGCTGAAGACCCCACTGACATACATCTATTCCACTGGCTAGATTCTGCATAAAACACAACCCAAAAGTACTGGTGTTGTCCTCAAAAGATTGACCTTAAGGATGAAAATACTTTGTGGGAATAGGGACTATTATCAATTTTCTATAATATTTCTGTGCTTAAATAACAACTTAAATTTGTCAAAATAAACATAGGGAAAAGTAGCTCCCAAGAAAGCTGATACTTGTGAATATTACTTTGTTTGGGTTCCAAGAAACGAACCAGCAAAGTCATTAAGATCTGTAAATGCTACTCCTACACATATTCAGCTTTTCAGCATATTAAACAAAGTCTGTTTTTGTAAGGTTTCAAGTAAGGAGCTACTCTCCTTTTTCATCAGAGACAGGAATGCACACAAAAGTGTGGAATGCAGACTACTCAGTTCACACAAACCCATTTTCCAAGGCAAAACATGTTCAAGGTATCGAATTTCCCACACTTTTGAGTTGGGCACAAGCTCAACCCCAGTGTGGCATAGACTTCACATACTGTAGACATCAGCCGTGCTGTGAAGATCGCTAAAGAGAAGAGTTCAGTTACGGTAGAAGCTGTGGTTGTGGCAATCCTTTGAGAGACTAACTCAAGTAAAATCCCATAGCGTATGCAATCACAATGTGCTAGAGGGATAAATTGCTCCGAACAAGGGACCTGACAGCTACAGGACAGACCACTCCAGTTCCCATGTGGGTGTGACAGATACATCCACCCTGACAAAGTACGGGGGCTTAGGACCCTTGAAATAACACAGCTTCTCCTTCCCTTTGTTTATTTTTGTGCCTTTACCATTGCTGGGGTCAGGCATACTGGTATCAGAAGATGAGGTCACCAGCTGATGAGGGTCAACATGACCATATTTGACCACAGATCAGATTCAACTACAGTATAAGTGGAGCCTCGCAGAGGGCAAGCTCAAGTCTCTCCTCCTCAGAGCAGCAGGTCTGCAGCTGGGCACTCTCCCCTCAGGCTGGGACGCCTAAGTGAGTGACACTCTCCAGTCAGCAGAAATTCTGAAACCTTCAGCCTTTGCAGGGCCAGCTAACACACCCCTCTCCCCACAAACTTTCCCTCCACCATTTGTGCTACCACTTAAGTTTTGTTTTTTAAGCTTCTGTAGCATGGAGAATGGAAGAAGAGGTCTGCTGAGACCTGCTTTTCCATGTGTTAGTAAAAGTGCTTTTTAGCCCGTAATGATTGTCATAATACAGAAAACCTGGCATGTGAGGGATCAGCCTTCTAATACGCATTCTCCAGGTGAGGCAGCATTCCTTCATACCAGCAATGCCAAATGCTTCTCAAGGAAAAGCAGATTATGCTAAAGAATTTGGACTTACTTTCTATTGCACATATTTTCTATTATTATCAGAATTAGACTGAGGAATGAGTTAATTTATATATCTGAGCTGGAAGCAGATCTGTATGTATCACATCAGCAGGGTACACTGGGGAAGACAGCTGGGAAGGATAGCTTTGGGAGCAGTCACCTGTCAGTCAACAATGGCTGGGCTTGAGGATTGTCTAGACTACTCCTAAGCTTCAGTCCGTATTCTTGTATAAGCAGAATGCCTAGACTAATCAAGGCATTTAGATACCAGACAAAAAATAGGTAATCAAATTGCTCCAAAGTATAATCAGTCTGTAAGAAAGTAATGCAATGCTAAGAAGGTCAGATAGATGGCTATCTATTAAACTTCATCACTCACCATGCAGACAGGGTCAACACAATTTTTAGCAATCTTCTTTGATGGTACTCTTGAAGTGTACCAAGTTTGTGGGTTTACTCATGTGCCAGCTTAGTTTATATTGAAGCATCTGTTAGATCTTGAACCACAGTAACAGCAAAAGGGGGAGAAGAGGAAGAAGCTCTGACATATAATCTAGTTGTAAAATATGGCACACATATTTCAAGATACTGAACCTTCTAAGAGGATAGCTGTGCTGCTGCTGCTATAACTTTGCCATAACATCCATATATATGCACAGAATTCACAAAGTTCAATGACCAGAGGAAAGCTACAGCTGGACAATAGTCTACGTCTCATGGAGTTTTCTTTTATTTCATTCGCACAAAAGATTAACTCAAAGCTCTTGGCAAGCACATCCATGTGCTGAAGGAGGGACCAAGGAAGGGCAGCAATAGTGAAAAAAGATAAGCTTAACAAAACAAATTTCTTCTTTAGCCCAAATCCAGCATTGGAGTAGCATGTGTACAGATCAAGCAGAAAGGACTGTTTGGAATTTACAACAATCTTGAGCTGGTAGCCCACAGCTATATACACCCACCACTGGGTGACTGAATGACCAGTTAACTGCCATAAATTTGACCCCTTCCTTCAGCCCCTGGCAAAGCTTTGTCTCAAAAGGAAAGAAACAACCAGCTGCAGAGACTGTATATTTTTTATTGCAGGGCAGGTGTGCATGAAGCAATGGTGGTTCCTAGATGATGCAAATGCGATGGTTGCAAAGAGTGAAGAAATGTATACGCAGAAAATGTCAGCAAACGCCACTTTGCCTGCACCATGGGCACCTCCTCATACTTTGGAAGAGCAATCAGACAGGGATAGCTGTAAGACAAAGCTGATGATGTCAAACACTCTCCTCACGTTTCTACAGGCCCTATTGTGAAGAGGGCTTTGCTCAATAAAAGTAGTTGAGGAGTCTCTATTCATTGTATTCCCGCAAGTCAGCTGCTCCCCTTCCCCTGCAGAAAAGTGCCCCAAGTGGTAACAATTATTACTGGCTAGACAACCAGAAAAATTCCATCACAATATTAGTAAGAAAAGATTGAAAAAGTTTAGCTCTTGATTTAGTAGTAGTTTTGAATCACATCCACGAGGGCCCTCCAGAGTCTTGGTCTGCTTTTGTAGATACATCGTGGTGACATACCGGGCTCCTCTTTTGGAAGTAGTGTCACACACTATAAAAACTCTGAAGCTGCCAGCTACCAAAGATTACCAGTTCAGCATGGACCAGTCAGTGTATTTCTACAGATACATTAATTTTTCATCTGAAGTCGTAGGCTTTAAACACTTTAAAAAGTATGTTTTCATTTTAATCAGCCATAACTAGGCTATTCGATTACAGTAACTTAATAACCTTTGAAATCCTCCTCTACAAAAACTCTCATAGCTTAAAAGTGATTTTTTACTTCCATTAAATGCCAAATTGCAGCTTCTTAAACTGCTTAGTCAGTTTCTAATCAAATTAGCTCTTGTTCCTGAAGCAGCCTGTCAGTACTGAAATTAGAATTAAGAATTACAGGATAATTCAGGCTGGCACAGAATTTGGGAGGTCTGCACCCCAGCTTTCTGCTTTATATAGCCATCAGATTAGGTTGCTCAGGGCTTTATCCAGACTGGTCTTGAAAATCCCAAAGAACGGAGACAGCAGAACCCCTCTGGGCCCCCTCCCAACTGCTTTATTGTTCTCACTGGGAAAAGTTATTCATTACACCAATTCAGAAAAGAAGTCCATGTCCTTGTTTATTTCAGCAGAACTCTGAAAACTCTGTCTTCTGATTGTCTTCTCATTTCAAACTATGGACCTGATGAAGAAATCACATGGTGACATTTTCTGGCCTGTGTTATGCTGGAGGTCAGATTAGAATAAATGAAATAATCCCCTGTGGCCTTAAATAGCTGGATATCTCTCCCAGAGACCCTTGTAACAGCAAAAAACGTTCCATTCACTGAAAATCCAAACAAGACAGAATTACTCCCAATTTAAGGCTGCAATAAGAGGGAGAAGAAACCTAAGGCAACTGAATTAATCTTGCTTGGGAATCAGGGCCTGAAAGGAGCACAGAGGTGTAGAGCTGTTTACCTTCTTAGCTCCTTTTTTGACACTGCCCAAACACATATGTTGAAAGCTGACAGTTGCCGTTCACCAAAAACTGCAGCTGTCCCAAGGATCTGCTGCTTCCCACTGCAAATGACTTCTTCAGCCTGTTTACCAGAAAGCACAGAGGCAAAAAAAGTAGGACAAAAAAAAAAAAAAAAAAAAAGGTACTTTTGAGGCTATGGAGTATTCAAGTTGTCCATATGAGCCTAGGAAATATATACCTTGAAAGGTGTTTAAATAGTGAGACTACTAGGTGCCTGGAAGAGCAAACAGTATTTACTGAAGAAAAAGACTTACACTAAAGCTAAATAAAACTCTAGCACACTACAAAAAATCATGCTGGGGGCTAATACGGATAGTTTCACCAGAGTGGCCTGAGCAGGCACACAGAGTGAACTCTCCTCTGTTCTGTTCCTGCATTCCCAAGCAGGGAGGGCTGAGATAGGTTCAAGGTGTATCTGTGGTTACATATAGAACCTGTTTCCAGAGCCATCAGTCTCTTATATGCCTTAAATCCACTTAAAATAGAGAAAGGAAATTGAGAATAATGGAAATAAGAACAAGGATATAATAATCTCTAAAATCCTCTACAGGCTGTGCGGCTATTTTACAAGGACAGTCTGCAAAGCTTTGCTATACAAAGAAGTGGTCCTAATACTCAGCACCTGTTTTTGTCACCTGCACACCATTCTTAGCAGCTCTTCCATTCCCACACCTGCTCCCTTTTCTCCTGCCAGCCAGTTCAGTGTTAGTAGGAGAGTGGCTGGAGGAAGAAGCTCTTTACCAGCAAATGAATAGACCAGAATCACTGAAGAAAGCGGGCAGCAAACAGCACCCGACCAGTAGAGACTAGTAAGTGGTCAGAGGTCATCGTGCCAGTGTAAACACCAAGAGCGTTAAATATAACATTCATGACAATTTATAACTCAACTTCATTCATGGCTTTTTTAAACCACAGAGGAACAACAACACCACCAGAAGAAAAAAAAAAAAAGAAAAAAAATTGCGCCAAACCTAGATATCCCTATCCTGAAATTTTCCTTGAAAGTAGCTCCTCAATCAAAGCTGCAGTTAATCACAGTACCTGAAATCCCTTTTTAAGAGTTTGCACGAGATATGTCAAATGAAAGAGGACAACTTTAACAGGATTAAGCCAAGGAAAATGTGTTCAAGTTTCTGTGGACAGCTTTTACGAATCCCACTCTAGATCTCTTCACCAAACTCTTTGCCAATGGAAAGGTCAGCTCAAATCCCACTCACTGGACATACACTTTTTCCAGAATAATTCTCTGCAGACCATCTGCTACAAAGATTCAAAGCAATAAATTAATCTGTTTAAGCTACAGCCACTCAATGCTTTAAAACTATTGTACTATTAGTAAGGACATACCTAAGCCTGTTTTGTTTTCACTTCTGAGTATATAATCTTTCAAGAGCTATTTCAACTGCTTTGAAGAATGAACAATAGTCATTTTCACCATCATTAATTTATCTGAATGAAAATAGAGGTTTGCATTAATATTAAGCCTATGGTGCATCTAACCAAAGGTCGCTGCAGAACAGTTAGGAACAAACAGTACCAAACACAATAACAAAACTTCTCTCTCTAATCAATTGTGAAAAGCAAAACGTAACAATATACATGCTGAGTGACTGTATTTCATTCAAAAGCTTTATAAGCAGTACTCAGACAGGCTGGCAGGTATTATCATCTCCATTTTACAGAGAAGGGATTGATGTGCAAATAAATCATAAAGATTCCCTTGAAAGAAAAGTAACTCACCCAGGAACAAACCCAAGCTTCCCTTTGACCATTCTAGGTACCTAAGGAGGGACTTGGTGAGAGAAGAGGTACCCAGAATGCCAAATTGAACGTAGTGTGTATCTGTTTCTGAATTATAAAATCTAAGTCCTCCCAAGCAATTTTACCAACAGTTTCGTTCCACAAATTGGTGAATCAAGAAGATAATGAGAAATGTATAGGTGGCCACCATGGTATCTGCAACAAAGGCTCAAGAGGATGGGAAAGTGGAATAGGGATCAAGTACTGCTCTATGGAATAATGCTCTAAAGGCTATCTATAAAATCTCTTTATGGGACTGTCCAGTCATCTTGGTCTGTAATACAACCATGGCACTGTCCACCAGTCCATGAAGGCTCAAACAGACTTTCCCTCTTCCTTTGTGTCAATTCAGAGTGAGACCAAGATTTTTCACAGACATCAAGGATTCCTGTTCTGACTTGTATCAGAATCTAGCCTCATTCTAGAGACCAAGGGTCTTTCTCCTTACTCAGTTTCTTCAGATTTCATTTAATCTACAACAGCAGCAGCTGCTGGGAGGAGAAAAACAGTAGATTGAGGGATTTAGTTATTTCATTCTTAGGCTTACAATAAGTAAGCCTTCACAATAAAAGTTCCTCCAGATGTAGCTTACTACAAACATAAGTGGTGGGCACCTAGAGCCGAAAGTTTGTGTGTTATAGATTATTTGGTTGTTCAGTAAAGCCCAACAGCATGCCAGTGCACTACCTGCTCCCCACGCTTGTAGACAGACCACATGTTCTGCATATGCAAACTGCAAGAGCACAGAGTAATACTGGAATAATCCAATACAGAAACTTGGTATAACAAAAGCCTGCAGAAAAACCAATGGAGCAAAATCACTGCACCTTCAACCTACCTTCAATTCCAAAAATAATTCACCCTGAAGAAACATAAGACAACAAATGCTTGAGAAATCAAACCCATTTTTCACTACACAAAATATATGGTGCTGCTTCCTTTGAAATCCTCCTTCTTCTTGCTGTGCTGGCAAAGTCCATATTAAAAGATATACTTACTGCCTTCTTTCCACCTATTAGTGTAGGAAAGAAAAGTGATAGGAACTGGGAAACAAACCACAAGCTTCTCCAGACAAATAGATGTCAAGGCCATGAATAAGGTATTTCAAAGGTCAAGACATACTGAGACACAGTCCCTTGATGTATAACCTACCAATTAGCTGCAGGCCCTATCTGCATATAAACTGCAAAATATTTTGCTGAACTAATTTTAACATATGAGCATTGTTCTTTGTTGCTCATCTGGGCCAAGTACTTATATATTAATATCTCACATTTCTTAAAGCAAGCTCCCGCTTTCCCACTTGCAAGAAGTGAATCAGGACCCCTTAACTAAAACTGCTAAAAATTATATAAATACACTGAAATCTCTAGGGTAAAACATCCTGTCTTTTTTTATTCCCTGTAGCCACAGCTAAAGATTTAGGCTGCCTACTTTACACAATGCACTCTTCTGGAATGTCCTCCTCATCCAGAGGGAGCTATTCCAGAAAAGATACTTCCACCTACTTGCCCCACTCTTCAGGGAAACTAACTATAGCATTATAAAAGGAAAATTGTGCTGCCCTTAAACAGCTTTCTGTCATGGACTAGACTCCCACCCATCCCCTCCCAGATGATGTTGTTTATTCATATTTATGTCTCAAACAATGGGCAGAGCATTTGGGCAGAACATCTAAAGTAGAGATACCAGAAAAGCTCGGGCAGACCATGTGGGAAGAAAAGTTCTGTTGTGAATGAACATTAGCGAGTTGTTAACATTTTGAGTGCTGGGCACACCTGTTGAGCTGGAGTGGTCTCCTCGGTGGAGCCTCGGTGAAGACCCAGTTGCCCCCTCACCCCCCCCCCGAAGCTAACCTGGATGTTGCACCCCCCAAAGGTCAACCCCGAAGGTGACCTGGGTGCAGCCCCTCCCCCCCGAGGTGTAGTCCTAGAACTGTATAAAAGGTGAGCCTGAACTATACTCCCTGTCGACCCATCACCACACCATGGAAGGAGTTTCTGCCTGAAATTAAGACTTCTGCCTGAAGAGAAGACACATGATGGAATGAGGGATTGGTGATGTTCTCTGTGTGTCTGTGTGTGTGTGTTTCTGTCTCTGTCTCTTTCACCTCCTTCCTACTCTGCCTTCAGTCTAATTTTTACCTCCAAATAATGACTGAGCATTATTTGGTTCTTGCTTAATGGATAAGTGATGTCTGGTGATAACTGATAAGTATGATTTGATGCTTGACTCTGATAAGTTGATTTGTGATATTTTTGCAGTTGCTGAGGTAAATAAAATTGTGTTGTGTTGTTCCTTGAGTCATTGTCTGACTCCACCTAGCCAGCGCTCCTTTTCAGGGAACCACAAAAAACCTCTCTCGACTGTCCACTGTAGTGGGGTGAGACATTTTCTCATCTGGGTTGTATGTTAAACCATAAAACAATTCTTGTTATATATAGTTTTAGAAACAGTACTTTGGAGAATAATTCACTTCCCAATTCATCAGTTTTTGATGGGAAGTCAAGAGAGGGTGGGAGGGCACAGTTCACTGTGTTCCCGACTCTCCACTGGCTTATACTGCACATAGCTGTACACACTTTGGAGGATGCCACTCTAATTCATCTGTGCTTTCCATCCATCCTGTATCTGCCTAAGTGGCCAGGCAAAGTGCAAAGCAATGCAAACTTGATTAGCTTTCAACAAGTTAATAATGCAGTGCTGATCACCCTTAGTGATTAACCCGAGAGTCTTACCAGGGACAAATGTCTAGAATAAAAACATTTCAGGCTAACAAACCACACCATATCTATCAGCCCCAGTTAACCTTTCACATATTTCATACTATTCCTGCAATACACCTGCCTCCCCGCTCCCTGCTATTTAAAGGCTTGAATTTCACAGTCCCTAAAAAGGAGGGTGGGAAGAGAACATGATTAGTACACAGAATGAAAGGCAGTTTATGCTTTAGGACTTCTTCCTTGCACTTACCTACACTTGTAGGAAACATATCCTCATTGTTGATTTGCACCTCAATCCAGTCCATGAGAAGATTCATATATTGGGGTGCTGGCAACGCTGTGGGCTTCTTGTACTTCATGTCGTCCTGCCACCGATACTCATACTTAGGGCCTCCAGACATCACTGGGCAGGTCCTCTCTGTGCAGAACTCACAGATAGTTCCATAAATGAGGTTGATCCTATTGAAGAAGTCAACAACATGGACAGCCACCCAGTCATTTTGGTCTTCTCCACTGGGCAACTGCACAGCGGCTTTCAAGTCCACACCTGAGTTCAGAGAGGCTTGTGCTCGTTTGTGAAGTTCAAACCTCTGGGTTCCAGGTTCAAACTTGCGTTTTGGGCGGAAAGTCTTATCTTTATTAAAGACTTGCTTGAGTGCTATGGACATGTCTGCTAGTCTTCTGCTCTGCAGCAGTTGGCAGAAAAGAACGGCTGAGATTTAATGCAGGTATCTGAAAAGAGTTGGTCCCTATCACAGGTTGTCCAGGCCCTGCTCTTTTTCTCAGAGAAGCTTGTATGAACTCCAGAGCAGTCTACTAGCTTTTCCTCTTGAAAGCCTTCCCGAAAGGCTTCATGACCCTAAGGATATGGAAACAATATGCATTAGTGGTAAGCTCAAGTCTGGCCCTGTCATTTGGTTACTGTTCTACTATCATTTTCTAGTAATTATGAGCTGAAAATAATATATATAAAAGCCTAGCCTTAAAAATTGACTAACCCTGAACCTGATAAAACATCTGAAAGGGAAAAAAAAGCCTCCTTTTTTGAAGTATTATGGAATTAACTTCTCTGTCCTTTTTGAATATCTACCCAAATAGAAGGTCTTAAGTTATCATAAAGATGGGAATTTAATAAATCTTGTACAATCTTCCCATCATTTTTAGATAATTTTTAAACCAACTTTTTCATTTTGCTACATTTTACAGTGACTGCATACTATACATAACATATGTATAAATGCAGTAGACAAAATACTATGTGAGAATTTATAAGTCTTATCTAACTGCTCCTAAAGTGACTGATGGCACCTCTGAGCATTCGCCATAGCTTCAGTGCTCTTCCCTGAAGCAAAAAAATCCCTAAGCAAGATTTTTCCGTATTTGCTCTCTATTTGTAATTAATGAGCTGTTTGTTTCTGAAAACCTCATAGACCCTAGTTAGAGTGAAATCTACAGTATTGCACAGAAATAATTCCTGTTTCCCGCAGAACTGCACAGAGTTTGTTACTTTTCTTGACCCACCTTCAGGAATTCAGTAGAGGTCTTAATTTTCTGTTGGATTGTGTAAAATGATTAGAAAGTTATGGTGAAGCTGCCGCCTTCTTTATAGCTCTATTCATCTCCACATTGAAATACTTGGCACTGTCATTCTCACAAAAGGAAGAGCATAGACTTTGCACTGTTTCATCTAACCTATTCTGGCAACAAAGAATGGTTTTAACAGCCAGTTTGACTACGAAAAAATAAATTACTGCATTAGAGTCTTGTTTGTTCTTATATATATGTGCAGAAGAGTATTCTCATCAGTAAATGTAGGCAATTAGTAGGTTGTAAGGTAGATAAGGGCTATGTCAATTAGACTTTTGGTTTAGTATTGAAGGTTTTGTGATTAAAGACAGAGAGTAAACATTTCATGCTGTGCATTATTTAAATTAAATACCACAATATGTTTTAAATTTGCACAGCACTACAAAAATCCTACTCTATCAGCGGCTGATGAATTCCCATCATGGGATTATGTATGCTCCACTAATTTCCTTAACAGAAATCTTGTCTGTGAAAATTTTACTAGGCTGTGTTTGGAAAGCACTAAATTCTTCTGAAAACAGTTGGCCAAAGCTTTGCTTAGGGGTAGAAAGCAAGAGAATAAGGTGCTTCTTTTTTCTTAAGAAGCACAAGAAAATAACATGTTCCTAAGCAACAAGAAATCTGGTGTGCTAGAACCCATTCCCACACAACATAATCTAAGTGCCATAAAAGATCTTATCCCAAATAGCTGAAACATTAGCATCCAGCCAATCTGCCAGCAAGCAGCAGCTAAACAAAACCAGCAGAGGAGTGCTTGTTTTCCTTTTCGTTGATGGCATGACAGAGGGATACTCCAATCATGAGTTTGGAAACAGTCATACTATGCCAGCAAAATATGAGAAGTTCAGCAAGGTACCCCAGGGAGACTGCTGTCATATCTGACATGTCCCTTGGAATAGTATTCAAACACAGAGATCCTTAATGGTCAAGGGAAAGAAGACTTTAAACAAAACTAGCCTTGGAACAATTTAGTTAAGTTTTATTGGCAGGAAATTAAGGCACTTTAAAGAGACAACTTTGCCCTACAGTATGTTTGTGACTAAGACCCATAACCTCAAGCTCTCAAACACTCTGTGGCAGCCAGCTGTTCATTTAAGAGCCTTTCAAAGAATAGGTGAGTACTGCTGCACTGACTGAGCTTGTGACTGACACACTTTGAGATGGCATGGAGCCAGTGTCCCAGTTTGCAATAATAAGGATGTTAGCTCCAGAGTTTACAGCTCAAGCAACTACTTTTTTCCTACTTTAATATACCTGGCACTCATATGTGGCTACCTTGACTCCCATCTTCACCTGCAAAGATTCACCAGAACATGTAAGGAATTTTTATTTAAAACAATAAGCTGAGCACCAAATAAAACTCATCTTCAAAAGACACATTTTGAAGCACAGTACTCACTGCTATTAAACCTTTTCCAAGAAAAACAGAAGACAACATATTTTATAAGCTATTTTCCACTGAATATGCAAACATAATTAATCATATTAAATATGTACTCTTTCACACTCCTCTCCATACATTCAGCAAGTCTCCATAAAACCAATTAATGCAGAGAAAAAGCAACTAAAACATTCAGCAAACAACTTGTTATCTCAAGTCTTCTGTGTACCATGAGTCACATACTGAAATTGTCTGTGGAACCACATGTACATCATGGCCAAATTCAACCCAAAACCTAATCCAAAAGATTATTCTACTGTGCATGCAGATGAAACTGTTCCTTTAGCCCAGCAAGGCAGAATCAGAAAAAACAAGGACTTCCCATACAATTCCTGTTTGAAGTGTCTTCTGTTCAGCACCCTGCAATAAAAGCTAAGGCTTTTCCTCTTTCATCTTTCTATCACTTTACACAATACAAAACTACATACTATCTTTGCAGAGCTGGACTGTAGAAGTCAACTCACTGTTTAACTTCTCTTAAGAGACTTAGCTCTGCTAAGAGCAGTTTTTTCCTCTCTCTTAAAATGTGACTGAGGGCTGTGGACAGATTGGCTTTCTCATATGTTTTCACATGCAAGAATACAAACCAGAAAAGTGTATGACCTGAATGTCACAGAAATACTGTGGTAAATCTGCCCTTTGAAATATTTCTTTGCATTCTGCTTCCTGAGGGTATTTGCCATCTAATTAATCCTTGTCTTTACTCAAAAGCTAACAGAAATTAATGAAGAAATAAATAAGAATTTTGAGACTCACCCTCTCACTTCTGGAACTGACTGCTCTCCTGCAGGTTACACAGCTGCCCTTACTCCCCTCTCTCAAGCAACCAGCTAAGTTCAGCTTTTCCAAGCAGTTGAAAAGAGCACCACCATTACCTCCCTGGAACAAAGAGGCTTGCACTTTACTCAAAAGAGACAAAAGAACAGGCTCACCTGATTTTAAGTGGAGATTAAACACAGACACTTTAGGTTTGAATGCTTCAGAGGCTGAAGCTAATGGGCAAGCCCTAGCTAGAGTCTGTGGGCTCTAAAAGCATCTTTACCGCTTAGGCAATAGAGTAGCGGTAGTTAATAGTAGGATGGCCACTCCTCTGCTTTGGACTGAATCACTAAGCCATTGCAGGAACTCATTCACCATTAGACTTCCAACATTCTGCTGCACTGTGTTTGAATCAACAATCAATGAGGAAGAGGTTTGTCTTTCCATCCCAGATCACATACTGTCAATTAAAACTTTGGAGTGTTGAACTGAAAAACCAAAGCTTTTGCTTCAAAATCACATAGCATTAGCAAAAGGAAAACTCATCACATAACCTCAACAACAAATGATGTGCAAAACCTCCTGATTTTTAAAGTACTGAGAATGTGACTTGGCTTGCTGGCCATCACTTTCACTTTCATGAAAATTTTCATCTGATGAGAATGAGAAACGCTCACAGTTTCATTATCTCAAGTGGCCTTGGGAGAGTTACTTCAGAGATGAAACACTGTGAACAATGTTGTGGTACTGGTTAGATTGGATAATTACTCCTTGTAACCTGTGGTGCAGTAGCAAGCACCTTCCTTCCATGTAAAACTTACTACTGGTAACAGTTATTTTGCCAGTCTCCTCTCACATCACAGTAATGCCATCAGAACTGCTCGTGACTTATACGTTTGTCAAAGATGACAGAAACTTGGCTTCTGATCTTTTATGACAGGTCTTAACTATACAACGGGGCATAAAGAATCATGTTGTGGCTCATGGTGTTTGGTTTGATGGTATACAGAGCCAATGTTCTGGATGCTCTTCTGAACTAGATGCTTAATATACATCTATCCTGGTATGAGCAGCTCAGACAGATAACTCCTTCCTACACTTCAGCTTCTCTTCTTTCATTTCAGAGCAATGTATTTCTGAAGATGTGTGTCAGTCACCAACAGCTTTTCCTGAGGAACTATACCATGGCAGGAATAATGCAGTTGGGTGAATTCTCTTGCTGGCAGAGTCATGCCTGAGGACAGTAACCACAGACTTAGAGATGATCTCAGAACAGAGAACCGGACCCTCACAAGCTTCATCTATGGTGTCGGCACCACAGCAATTAATGCTGTCCCCAGCCTTATGTAGAAACATACACATACAGAAACAGCAACTCAGTCTAAATACCAGATATACCAACACTATATGGAAATAACAAAACAGTTCTACCCATGCAGGTAACACTAAAAAAACCACCCAAAACAAATCACACACCATGATCACCATCATGTCTGAGTCACTGCTGAGTTAAAAACATACTATATAATTTTGTCCTATACTTTCTAGTAAGTCACAGGTAACAAGAATGTTAAATGACATACTTTAGAAACACATACCTTTCATCACAGCACTCTAGTGAGCATTACGAAGGCTATAGAGGGCTGCCGGGAAGGTAGCTGCTATAATCCCCATTTTATCAATCAAGAAAGCAAGCAGACATGACTGACTTCTCCAGCAACAAACACACAGTAAGCTGTCTGAAAACCTACTCTGTACCAGCTGACTTTTACATTTTTCTTCCCAAAATATAAGTCTCCATTTTGAGCACTTGCACAGTCTGATCCAAAGCTAGCTGAAGCCTGTAGGAAAGCACACTTTTGATCCAAATCCTGTTAAGGTCCAACATTTTGTAGACTTCTCATATTTGGCTTCATAGTTCACTATCCATACAAGGGGCCATTTTACTATGGCTACATCAGCCAGCTGGGGAGGCACATACACATATCATGCTCCATTTGGACTGAGCAAATGGACACTTTTTCTACTTCCAGGCTCTTGTTCGAGAGACAGTATTATACTATACAATGAATAGGTTCTTTGTTTAACACACTGAAGTATGAAGAATTATTCAGTAAGGAAAGGTGTGATAGGTTTGCCCTTGGCTGGGGGCCAACCCATACACCCATTCACTCAATCCTGTCCTCCCACCCCAGCCTGAGGATAGGGGGAATAATTAAAGGGCTAAAGGGAAAGAAGGACTTGTGTGTTGAGATAAGGACAATTTAATATCTAAACTACAATAATACTGAAAATAATACTATATACAAATATACGAATGAGAGATACACAGTGATACTTCCCCCTCCCACCCCCTCGACCGATGACCAAGGCTCAGTCTGTTCCAGGCTAACTATCCGGGAGCAGGGAGAGTCCCGAAACTGCACTCAGGGAATGGAGATAACACTCCGAGCGTCCCAGACCGAGAGCTGACCGGGGTGGCGGTAGGAAGGCCTTGGGAGAGAGACCACTGAGAGCGAGATGACCCGGAGCAACAGAGATCCGGAACCAAAAAGGGCCGATCTTCCAGAGGGTCCTCACCTATATACTGGGCATGACGTGTGTGTTATGGAATAGATTGTTGGCCACTTTGGGTCTCAATCCCGAATCTAAGATCAAACCCTGGGCTAGTAACTGGGGCTGTGCTCCCTCCCAGCTTCTCCTGTTTTGTTTGCAGACAGCCAGAGTAAACAGCTGTGTAAACATCACTTTTTAATCATCTTTCTTCTTAGCACAAATCTAAAACACAGCCTCTTGCTAGCTATTATGAAGGAAGTTAACACTGTCTCAGCTTAACCCACGCCAAAAAGCCTGTCCTGAAATCTGAAAACACCTTTCCTGTTTACATAGTAAAAATCAGCCAAGTGAGCTGGAACCATAATATTTCACATACCTCACTTACATACTCAAATTTGTGCAGTTCAGATAAATTTTACCCGAAAACACAAGGAACAAAAATGTTGTGCATTTATTTGTATTTGTAGTGAAAACTTCATGATATGAGAAGACATTCTTAGGGGGCAAAAAAACCTCCCCTTACTAATCTATAATGTACACAAGGAGATTAGGTTTGCCAGAGTTGAAAGCGAAAGGCATCCATCCCTGGAGGCATTCAAGGCCGGGCTGGATGTGGCTCTGAGCAGCCTGGTCTCGTGGTTCGCAGCCCTGCATATGGTGGGGGGGTTGAAACTAGATGATCACTATGGTCCTTTTCAACCCAGGCCATTCTATGATTCTGTGATTCTATGAAAAAGGACCAAATTTAGGTTACTGAGAAAATGTCTCTTAAAAGCAGCATATACAAACACAGGAACCAGGTTCTGAGGGTCAGTGTATCTATTCTT
Source organism: Pterocles gutturalis (assembly GCF_000699245.1). Lineage (NCBI taxonomy): Eukaryota > Metazoa > Chordata > Aves > Pterocliformes > Pteroclidae > Pterocles > Pterocles gutturalis. The sequence goes on along the minus strand of NW_010141243.1, from coordinate 20,902 downwards.
ACATTCCATCCTATCTTCAACAATCTTGCAAGTTCCATAAAGACTAAGCTCCCAGAATTAAGGGTGTTTGATTATTACTGTAAGACTTAGAAGAAGTATACACTGATATGCGTAAACAATATCTCAGTTTCACAGGTGCTGCCTTGGATAGCTTCTCCTTGGCTTATACAGTGAAAGTTTTCAGATAAAACCAACACTATTAAGAACTACAATATCCTGCTGCAGCCTTTGTCTATGGTTTCTGTGTTTTTTACATGAAACCTAGAGCATGTCAATTAAAAGAAGATAACAATAACAGAAAATAACAATAGTAAACAGTATCATCCAGTGAAAGGAAGCTTACTGATGCTTCAGGACATGAATTTGCTTTTGTTTATTGTGGTAGAAGTCTCAGAAACCTTAGGGAAGAAAAAAAAAAAACAGAATTTGGCTTAAAGTCCTCCCTAAGAAAGGGTTCCTGCGGTTTCTCGAAGTTCTTCCTTTTCCTCTAAAGCTTCTAGGATTACCTTACAACTAATCCATATGTGATAAACACGATAACAACACTGCAGCCTCAAGGCACTCAGGCAGAAAGCCCTGACTGGAAAGAAGACTTCTCATAGTCAGAAACACTTCTCACATACAGAAACATCCATTCATCCAACATGCAGTAACAGGCCTTTGTTTCATCTGTGCATGGGAAAGAAAAAAAAAGGAGCAAGTGATTTCATGAGAATAATAAAAGCCACAATTGTAAAAGATCACATAAAACAACATAGAGAGTATTTTCATAATCAAAAGTATCAAGGCTTAATGAAGCAAACATACATGACCTTTGATTCTTTTCTTGTTTAGACTAATACTCACTCCAACCCATTTCTAAGGCAAAAGATTGGTAAGGGAAAGCAAAATACAGTGGGTAACTGTCTAGAAAACTGTAGTTAAATTAAAAATTAATGGAGTTATGTAACATGTGACACACAGTAACTAAATTGGATCAGCTTCTGCTTGAAAATCTCAAAGCTATTCTAATATTACAGCAACATTTGACAAAGGGAATAAAATGATGCTTTATGATTCTGACAAAATAAAGATATTTTCATAGAGATAAATTTGAAAAATAATAAATGGCTAAAGAACACTGTCAGTCCCCCTGTTATGACTGAGTAGCAATGGCTTGAGCAGGGTCCAGGGGGAAAAAAACATGATGTTTGCAGCCCTTTTTAGACAAATGCCATTAATCATATTATCATCTTATTTTTCATAAGTGTATTTCAGAGGCACGGTTTAGTAGAAGTACTGCATTTTTAGTATCCCAGTGCTTTATTTACAACCATTTAACTCCACTTCTTTCAACAAATTTCACTTCTATACAGAATATAAAAAGGATAATTTTCCTTTTAGGAAAATTGTTTGTACAAAACAATTAGAAGCTGACTTAAACAGCAGCCATTTCTATGGTAAAGTACACCAGCTGTTTGACAGCAGTGGAATCAGATATGCTTGCTCAAATCTTAGGTGATAAGTTCTGTTTATTAACCCAAATGAAGCATGCTTTTCACCATGGAGATAAATGTTTGCATTTTAGCAGAGGACTCACCTCTCCACCCATATCATTCCAGTGCCTATGACAAGTATTAAATATAATTACACTTATCTGAAGTTCTAGAAAGGTACACTGATCACCATGAAGACACTGAGTATACCTTGGCCCTTTCTTCTTCACTGCAAGTTTATATTGTAACAGCATCCATGGCAATGCGATCAGGAACACGACCTTACTGTAGCATACAGTTTAAGGTGAACTGAAATAAGTATCTCTCAGAACTACAGTAAAGAAACATCAGAAAATGTACATTTAGATTACACTGATGTTCAGCCTCTGTTCCTTTGTCATCCAGGTATTTAAGGTCTTGACCCTTTACAAACTGATAGTCATGCAGTGGTATGTATGGCTACAATTTTTTTCTGAAAAGGCAGTCCTACCTCACCTCTTCCCCTTTTATGTTCTTGCCTTCTTGTCATCTCCCTTATGAAACGGCACCCAGGTGTTTATATATCCCCTTGCAGGGACCTATATGAGACTAAGACAAACAGCAATAATTAAACAAACCACCAATTTTTCATCCCAATCAATTTCTTTGATCCCCTGCTTGGCCACACAGCACAGGGAAGAGGACAGCACAATGAAACATCTGTGTGGAGGGCAGAGGATGAAACAGACGGAACAGGAAATCCATGCGAATGCTTTTTCAGCCACGGCCACTTTCATGAATTACAGTGTTTGCCATGATCATTGGAGACGTCCCAAACCTTTAAAGGTGGGGAACGCCCTTTAGCTCACTCAGGCAACCACCGAGGCTGAAGTCTGACAGAGTGACAGATCACAGAGAAGCACGCAGTTCTGACAGTCCATTTGAATGTTGTTTTTCTGTTACACACTCAGGTTCTTGCAGCCCTGCCCCTGGTTCACAGGCTTTTACTGGTCTGAGCTATGGCTAGCACACATGCAAGCACAGTCACTAAACCCCATTCTCTGTAAGTACGCAAACAGCCTCTGCTTCAGCTACCAAGCCCTTGTGACCTGCTACGTCCTTCCACCACTCATAAAGCAAAGCCTTCATGAGTGCATGTGCCTTGTTTCACCTGCTGCTGTTACAGTCAACGCTCTTGTAAACAGTTACCATACCGGTGGATTGGGTGGTTCGGCTTACTTACTGCGGCAGAAGCAGCAATAGAACCAGCTCACTAACTGTGCTTCTGCCAAAATCTTTCTGTCTCTGTGGATGGAGTCCTCACCTCAACAGTGTATGGTTGTTACACTTTTGTAGCATGCTTATTGCAGCATGTGCTGCAACACAGAACTGTTATCCTTCATTCCTTTAAGAACAATATACGGAGGACAGGTGAAAGGACTAAGAAAATTTCAACAGCCTTGAAGAGAAGATACAAACAAAATTACATGGTGACTCTCTATGATAATACACATTTGTCTCGTCCAACCTGTTTCTGAAGACGAAATTTTGACTATGCTGCAGCCAGTGGGAGCTCTGATACTGACTTCAACAGAGCTCAAATCTTACATTCTAAACACTATCCTTTGACAAGACAATAAGAACTCCTTATTAAACGATGGTTGAACTTCACAACTCACTCTGTTCTGTTCAGCTTAATTGACTCCCAAATCTACATTCTGGCTTTGAAACGCACTGGTACAATTGAGCAGACATAAGAGAGATGAAACATGATTTCTTGCTGACTCCTACACCCCCAGAACAGCCACACAATTCCCATTAAACACCTAAAACAGCCCACTGAAGTCTGTTGAAAAAATGCCAGTCTGGTCATGGGAGTCACAGGAAACAGCAAAACATGCATACACAAAAACGTGGTCTCAGAACTCCTGTCAGGGCCTCACTCTTCTCCTTGGTGTACAGATCAACCAGAAGCCAGCAATATATCCCCTAGAACTTCAAGAACCCTGCTCTTCATGCAGTGGCCAAACTCAAGTCTTATTTTTGGTCTAAATCTTAGCTTTAGGAAACCATGTATGTGTTCTGTTTTAAGAAAAAAGACTAAATCATATGTTCCATCTCAGTAACATTTCAATTAAAACCACTCATTTTCTTGTCCAGGGAAAGCATGCAAAGAAACGAGATACAAAGGCAGAGTCATGTTACATACACCCTATGCTGGCAGAGACAAGTAACTAACACTCCCTGCAGAAAGCAGGACTTCGTGCAAGCATAGATACTGAAAATATAAAAAAAATACTGACATGCTTTCAGACCCTTTAGCCTTAGTCTGGCTTCTCCCACCAAAGCTCAGGGTTGAGGCAGGTTGGTGACATGGTGCCTCAGCAACTGTCCTAAGACACACAGGACTTCAGAGATGTTTTCCAAAGCAAAGATCTGCAAGGAGGGTATGGCATCTTCAACTGGTGCGCTGCAGCCCTTATAACAAACACTGGTAATTCTCAACATGGACATGGTGATTTTCAGTTACAAAAAATAATCCTTAACTCCATGCTGCTAAGAGATAAATTTTGCCTAAAATCATGTGGGACTCAGTAACTGAAGTCAAGCCTGACCTAAGCAGCTCCTGAAATTGACTGCCAATAACTCAAAACTGAGTGGGATTGCGATGGGGACTAAACACTGCAGTAGGAGGACAGCGAAGGTAGTTTCAGTATTAACAAAGGGGAGATAGGATTTATTTGTCTTTATAGAGCGGGGCTGATCAAAACACGGCAAAATACATAGTATATCAAACACTTCATATTGGAAAGAACACTGTGGATAGTAACTACCTCCTCTGACGACTGCCAGCCTCCTCTCCCGTTCATGATACAACTGTTGTTCACCTGGGGAGAATATGGGACAGAAAAAATGTTCTGTCCTTTAATGCAGTTGAGCAGATAGTAAGTTGCCAGGGCCACATTGGATATCTCTGGACAGACCATGATGCACCAGGACTAGAGGAGCAACGCACTAGCAATATGCTGTAGGGAACAACTGTGTAACTGCTTTCACTGCCCCCCTCCCCGCCCCCCAAGAATAACTTCCCAGTTTATGAGTCTACCTTTCTAGTGAACTAAACTACTTTCAAAGCCTTGTCTACATGCTGCTTAACGCATAATGTGCTTCGGAGGGCATTTAACATGGCAAACAAAACTACTCACAAACTGATCTGTAAGGAGGGTTTGGGTGGTCTTTTTAATTAGTCCTTGCCGTTAACATTTTATAGGGAGAAGTACAGTATTTGATTACTCTTCACAGTTTGGGGCCAGAGTAACTCTCATCCAGCACTCTGAGATCAGGTTTTTTGTGTTCCCCTAAATTTTGCGCACGCAGTACTCTGCTTCTAACCATGCACAAAACAATTTACTGTGTCAGAGCTACAGGACCAAGCTCTTACAGGTACAAAAAGAGGAAAACTTCCTTCACGCAAGCTAAAAATCCGGGTTTTTGAAACAAGTTGCCCACAGCTGTGGCCAGTAAATACCCAATAGAGAAAGAAGGGGAAAAAAAACATTATTCACACAATATGCAAAAATGACCAGCAGGGAGGGTTAAGAGGGGTTCTTTCCTGACCGTTATAGCAAGCAGTTTACTCTGAAGCAAAATAATTGAGTACTCCTTGTGGTCTGTGCATCCATAGCTGCCAGAAAATGGGGAAAGCACAGCTGACAATCTCTGGAAGGTGCCATTTGAAGGACTCTGCTTTGAACTAGAGCAGTTCCCCACAGCCTGGCTCAGTTTAGCTCTAACTGAAAGCCAATTGCTGTTTTTAATCAAAAAATAGACTGTAAATCTGGCACAGTTTGAAGGTGGGAGTTGTCAAGGTGGCCAAGCTTCCTCCTGCAGAACCAGTTTATGCAGCATGTTTCCCACACCATAATTTCTGTAACTCCCCAATGATTTCTGACCAAGAAAAAGGAAAATCTGACAGCTTTATGTTTCTACATGTACACCTGTGTGTAGTACATGCTGTGGCTCAAAAGGAAGGTCTCTGTCTTAGGCCCCAACCAGAGCAACACTATTACAAACTTTTATTTGCTGGTATAACTAAAATGTCAGTAGGGGTGTTTCTTAATGAACCCTTGAAACGCTAAGGCCAGTTTCCAACGTATCTCCTAAAGCAGAGCTGGACAGAAGAGCTTTAGAGGGAACTGCTAAAAGGCACCTAAGTCCTCGCACTTTTTGCTAAGAGTGTAAATGCTGGGGAACATCTGTTGCAGGAGGGCATCTGTCTTCTCAAAGACACACCCAAACCAACAGGTGGTTACAGTGGATGAATCCACAGCACCTCCATTATATCACTAAACACGAGCATAACCCACACACCAGTAAGATTCTTATTCCCTCAAAAAAAGATTTCATAAGATGCACACTCACATAACCCTTAAGATGTCAGAAGCAGAGGTTGGTTAAGAGTAATTATAGCAAAAAAACCCTCAGAAGATTACTGAAGAAAGAAAACACGCTTTGTTAGATCAGAAGCGGGGAAGCGACGAAAAGGTGTGGAGAAGTCATGGCATTAAACAGTGCTGCACTATCTGCAGTACCTGTACTCAAACTCTGAGTCTTCTAACAGCTCCCTGCAAATTAGAGAATCTGAATATATGGCACTTCATTAACCACTAATACTCTGCTGCTGGGAAACTGACTTAAAAGTATGTCCAGGAGAGCTGCAAGATACAATTTTTGCACATCATTTGGAGAACCTTAAATAAATGATAATTTGTACATTCAAGTTAATCGTATTTAACTGAAGAAAAACAACATCAAAGAACATCCCCCCAAACCATCACTTATTGCTTGGTCTTAGAAGGTGATTAACACCTGAGGCTTCTATCCTACCCTAGCCCTCCCCTCACTTTTGTAGTCTTCCAAATGGGAAGCACTTGTATCAGCAACATGCTTTTCACCCATGCATCCAGACCAGGGCCTAGATACCATACTCTAGCTCACACCACAAGAGAAACAAGAGTATCTGTTATATTGTTGAATGCCTCCACGCTCATGTTCCATATTTCTTTTCATCTACTTCTTACCAGAAACACACATCCTGCAACACCCAGAAGATAATAATGTTGAGATATTTTTTCACTATATATTTAGCATTGCTACTACATGGCTTTATTATGTTTATTTTAACATTTTGATTTATCCATTAGAATTTTACAGAATCTTTAACAATACTGAGAATACTGATTATGTTCATACATTTTAGCACTTGTACTTTATTCCTAAATTGGCATTAGGCCAAACAGCCTTAGACCTACAGCCTTTTAGGATGCTTTCATCATTCTGGTTGCTACACAAATAAATGGTTAGGAAATCACATTGTTACTTTGCTGTTCTTTCTCCCATTTCAATCACATCTTTTGCCACCCATGTATTCCATCCATTATGGGTTTGATCCAGTCCCAAATTATTTGAGTAAATCCAGCTGAATCACACACAATATGTGCTATTAGAGAGGCAGATGCCATCATAATTTTTGAAGCAGCAACAACCACAGATCCCAAGAGTACTCCCAAATAATAATACATCTGCTCTCTGAAAAGCATGCCACCCAGGTGACTGAGAAGACTGAATCTGAGAAGACAGACCAGGGACTGAAGTCCAAGCTTTCTTCAGAAGAATGAGTGAGGATCCAGGATGACAAGCCACACAACAGAGTTTCCAAGCAAGCAGTTTTTTGAGGGAGTCACTATCTTGCAGACCACTTCCTCCAGTAAGACTTTAGAGTACAGGTATTTTTTAGGAACCACTGATAATACCCAAGGAGTACCAAGGTGCAAATCACTGGAGGTGTATCTGCAGATGCCATGATTACAGCAAATTGGATGGGAGCTAATAGTCAGCTTCTCCTATACTGCTTCACACACTGAAAACACACATCTCAGCAATTCTATAAGATCAGACAAAATTGCAGAAATGCTTTGCCCTATCATTCTTTCTTTATAAGGAATTTCTATCTCTTCCAGTCCTCTGTTTGTTCCAAAATATCCTCTTCATTTTCCTTGTGCTTTTTTTTCTTTCTCCCCTTCTTCACTTTCCTACTTAGTGTTTCTCACAGTCATATCCAGGAACTGCAACAGGCTTTGGTTTAAGTACCAGCTAAACAGCAATTTAGAAGGCTGACAGCATGTACCAAAGCAAAGGCTGCTGGCTACATCCTGTTTTGTCTCTATTGAGTTTCTAACCCTGGCTTTAACTATGGAAAACAATCAGGCAGATACACAAAGACATCATAAACCACCAATGTTTGCTGCTTTTTATATCAACATGTGCAGACAGGTTCAATTATCAAATTTTTGCATGTGTGGGGGACTACATGCAATTAGAGAAGTATTTTTCTTGAGCACTTTCTGTTTTAGGAAAAGGTCAACATACTACAAATTATACAGCCTGTAGGACCACAGCCTATCACCCAACTCTTCACCTGCTTGCTCTAGAATAAAATGAAATTAGTTCCATTTAGGTCAGAGAGAGACTGCTGTGGCACACCTAGGAATTCAAGATAAAATCCACTACTCTGTAATTCATTCTTTAAACATCTGCTTAAGCTGGCATGAAAACTGTGGTATAAGTGACATACACATTTAGAGAACATGATCACTATAAAGGAACATGTTAAATATAGGAGAAAACTTTACATACTGACTACACCAGTTATAATTACAGTTGAATAATTTGCTACTGCCAGGAAATCAGGATCTTCCAAGCTGTGCTAAGCATCATCACTCTTCTGTTTCTTTCAGCTCCACCTTCTGGCACTGTATTTTCCGCTACTTACTGAAAGAAAAAACTAGTCAAAACAACAGGCAAAACTTAAAGGTTCTAAATATGGAAAAATAAAGAGCTAACTTCCAATACAAGCATACATTCATATTCAAATATATTTCCATCACTGGATTGAACAGAAGGAGTTAAATTAAGGTCACGGCAGTGAAACGGTCATGCTGCTATATTTCAACAGTAGATTACAGATAACGTTCAGAAGTTTATCCAGGCCCCTCTAGAGGCCTAACTGAGATTTTATTTATCATAAACATATCACTAAGTCTTGAGAACAGAATAAAAATGTAAGAGTGCTTCTGAAATTGCGCAGGCCCTGTGAAACTGTACTATTCACAGTCCAGTGTAGTTTAGCGAGGCAGACTGCATCTACAGAGGGTTACACAGATGTAATACGTAGCGGTTGTGTCCTGCAGAGATATAACAGGTTCCCTTCACATTCTATAAATTTCCTTCGAAGTTTGTACATTTGATGCAACCTCCAGTTTTTCACAAGACACACCTATGGAGGCAGCATATAACCCTGACTTTCTAACACACGGGTACCTATCCAGCACCCCTTAAGCCAAATTACGTAACACCCAGTAAAACTCCACAGAACAGTTTTCATCTATGGTAGGCTGGACATAAAAAACTTTTGCTTGCTGACAGAGGTCTTTGGATATACTGACTCATGTTTCATCTGTGTGGCACAGATACTGCATCCAGACTGTGAAACTGCATACTCTGTACCTGAACTGTGCTCTGCACAAGAGAGATTTCAACATACAGTTGCTAAAGAGTAAAGGGTAACCTTATATGCTCACTTCTGATCTGTCACATCCCTTTGTCATTAGGACTGTTAGATTAATTGCATGGCTTATTCCAGTGTCAAGCAGATGTTACAGAACAGCTTCACTAAAAAAAAAACCGGGAAACACTACGTTGAGCATCACACTTGTCGGCTTAACATAATGTTTTGGTTTCTAAGACATCATCAGATGAATACAATTAGTCTAGGGTGCAGATGGTGCACTGCTGTAGTACTGTTCACATGAGCATTAAAAGCTGAGACACTGCTGGAACAGATTCGAAGAGCACAGGCAGCAACCCAAACACATGAATTGGTTCAGCTGCACTGCTTTTTTTGTGTGAAGGTACAAGGAAATGGACTGAGCAAAGGGGATGTCTACAGGAAATAAAAGGAATCAACTCATTGTTTCAGGCCTCAGTATCCCTGAAAACTAAAACAACCCCTACTGTTATCCTACTGTCTGCTTGGAGTTGAAACACAAGCATGCACACTGAAAGATCTTCAGGAATAAACTTTTAGTATAAAGCCAAATTCTAATTTAAGCTATACTTGCTCTAAGCAGAGAAAAAGAACTGAGGCATGCTTTGCTTCCCAAAGACAGAGGTAAAAAGAAGTGCAGAACAGCACAAAACTATCCTATAAAGACTTAAATTTACTCCATGACCAAATTAAGACTTTCTTAAGTAAAGCAGCAATCTTTTTATGGGTACACATGTTCCCAACTAAGTTCACATTTCAAATTCAGTTTCCATGTCAGTTTTTACAGACCGAGTATCAGTCCTTCTCTGCTATTGTAACCATACACGTTCACTCATGTTTACACATCAGAAACAAATATCTGCTGTTAGTGCAGTATATCAGTTCCAGAGGAAAACTATGATGACGACCCTGTGGAAGATAAGCAGTAACAGTCTCTTTTAACTATTGCTGTTAAAGGAAGAAACCACCTCTGGAAATACTATACCTGTCAACCACAAGATGCAATGGGATCTTAAGGATCTTCTAACTGTGAAGCTTAATTTAACAGCCAATTCTTCACGAGGACTGAACATTTCAGAAAATGCACTCTCAATTTCTCCTTTCTATACTACTGTATAAAACTGGCCCACTAATAGTAATTCTGTCACCTTTCTACCTAACGAAGTGGCAAGAGAGTAGTCTGGAGGGCCAAAAAGATGTGGCCTCTCAACACGAAAAATCATGTCAAAAATATACTTTTAGTGGATCTGATTTTTCTGTGTGCAGTAGTTCACTGGGTGGCTAACCTGGAAAAGGGAGAGTAAGACAACTATGCTTCTGGACTGACATTGCCTAAAATTGCCTCTTTCAGAATGAAAGAGCTTAGGACTGAACAAACTTTGACTGTACGATTTACTGGGGCAACACAATTCCAGCCAGGGAAATTGGAATCTCACTCTGAACACAACCTGATCACCTAAGTCACCTGACCTAGCCAGCACTGATGCTTCATCACTGCACACCAAGTACACAGAAATGTGTTGGTTTTCTGGTCACCAGCCCAGTCCAGTCCTCAAAGTGTTGCTACACTACGCTCCTCAGAGCACGAAAACCGGTGAGGCCTTCTGGCCCTCTGGAGCACACTGGTCCAGCATACGCTCAAGCTAATCAGTGCTCCCATAATGCAGAATACTGATAGCTCTGGCACAGACAAATACAGTAGTCCAGCAGGAGCAAGGGCAGCTGCCAGTGCCATGACTAAGAACACAGCAAAAGTTAAAGCTTTCAGGTGAGGCACGTGGGTTATTGTTATAGGAAATTACATAAACCCAGGAAATTTAATTTCTTCTGGGATGAGGAGCAGGGTAGTGGTAAGATACAGAGGAGTTACAATTAGAACCTTTGGGAAGGGAATCATCTGTCCAAATGTAGGCATTTCTATGGTAGATTTTTGACACATTTGGTTTTTGTCTAGACTCCCATTATAGTTAATAAAGAGAAACGCATGTCTACAACATGACTCATCTCATCCCAGACATGTAAAATACGTCAGATGCATCAAATTTAAAAATGCTCATCTGTCTCCTCTGACAATAAACATAGCCTAAGGTAGTGAGCCCAGATATGCAAGTCTTACAGTATGAGCTGGAAGCTGCAGATCCCATCCCTAACATCCCTTCATGCTCTCATTACCAGCACATCCTTAGATTATTGGTGTGCTTCTCTGCCCATTTTTCTTCTGTCTTAACAGAAGCACAGTAATGCTTATAGGTAAAACAAGGTTTCATTAATACATCCAAGGAAAACACTGTGTGATTCTCCGATGCAAGATATTTTTAGAAATTAATAAATATTATGCAAACATTGTACTTGGTCTTCATGAAATACCAAATTTTAAAACAGCAGTGTAGAACTGCCTCCCATGGAAGATGATATTGTTGCAACAGATTATGAGACCTAAGATTCTTATACACACATGACTTAAAATCTACATGGCAATCAAAAAAACCCCAAACCCTGACACTTTCTATCTCATCTCATTGGAAGCCTTATGGTTTTAATGCAGCTACTGGTGTCCTCAGACATACTGGACTGAAACTTCAAAGTTACTCTTTCCAGACTTATTCCTCTTAAACACACAGCAATTCCATTGACTCAATACACACAGATATAAAATATAACAAAGAGTTAGAAATGTAAGCAAGTTAGCCACTAGCATGGCAGAGAGAAAGCACTCCTGGCCTCCATTAAAATAACTTTACTTGCAAAGGTGTGTGACACTTGAAACTCCATTGAGTATGAACATGCCAGTGAGAACTCAGTAACAATTTTTAAGTAACAGTTATAAATCTATTGAACAATTTGGCCCTGCTGAAAAACACCAGAAACTAACACATCTTTCTTGCTCCTCCTTGTTAGTTCCTTGGAAGCTATTCTTGATCTTACCTATCCAAGGCAAATGACAGCTAAATTCAAATGGTCTTACATGGCCTCCACCCATGCCCTTACAAATAGTCTCCTTCCAGTCACTTTATTTTCATTGTATTGAATAAGTTGCCATAAGACACTAGGCATTACATTAAAAGGCTACAACCAGTTGAATTCAGACTGGCAAGGCTAAATACTTTATCTAATAAATCATATGCACTCCCTATTGTCGTGCGAAGCCTTCTACTACAGCATAAATTAAAGCCTTTTACCTACCTTCCTTTCTCTTAGAAGACCTCAAGCTATGACCATCTTTTAATTCTAACTAGTTCCTAGATGAGAACAGTGTTATGCCAGACTTTGGAAAACAGAAGCTATAGTGGTGATGATGACTGGCACAGCATTCCCTCCAGGCTTTTAGTTACGTGGTAAATTCTGCTTTGTTACCATGTTAGTTTACAATATGATACAGAAGATAGTACCTGGAAAAGAGGATATCAGTTAATGAGGTCATCGTATCAGACTCTCATCCATCATCCTGCGTGTATTCTGCAGACCATCTTGATAGAAAGCAGCCAGCCTTGAAAATTTGGTAGACTGGCTCTGCAGAAAACCTATCTGTTTGAGTGGGAGGCCTAGGTTACACAGGCTTCTCCAAGCTCACACTCCAGTTTTACTGGTAAGAGATGGATCATCAATAACTTTATTTGAAATTCTGCCTAAAAAAGTGACCTGGCACTTTCATTTGGGTGACTGTATTTTGTAAAGCAGCACCACAGCAGGATTCAAGACTGTCTAAAGCAAAGAGCAGAAGCAAAGTCCTCCTTCCACGGAATCCCTCATAAAAGAGGGAGAAAAGCTGCTTAGATATGCAGTCAGGAGGGAATGCAAAGCTCCCAAAGAATTAGCAAGTAAAAATTTATTTCTGCTGATTTCTCTGCTCTCAGGACACTAAAGGAGTTAAAACATACACCCTGTGTGCTGTGCACTACAGAGATCAGCCATATTTTTTATCACCTCATTGTACTCTTCTCTTTCATCACCAGGGACAAAATAATTCAGCAGAGGGCTCTTCAGCCTCAGCATTTTCATTGCAAGACAAGGTCTCTTAAAGGTAGTGTCAAATCAAGAGTTTTTCAGGGATTACGGTGGAATGCCATTAGTACTCTACATGCTTTACCTTACACTTTAGGACTCTTTCATCCCCTACATACCAAATAGAAGCACGCTGCCCCTGTCATCAGCCTCACGTACTGTACGGTACAGCCCTGTGCTGTGTCCAGGCCTGGGGTCCCCAGCACAAGAAAGACATGGAGCTCTTGGAACGAGTCCAGAGGAGGGCCACAAAGATGATCAGAGGGCTGGAGCACCTCTCCTGCGAAGAAAGGTTGAGGGAACTGGGCTTGTTTAGCTTGGAGAAGAGAAGGCTCCGGGGACACCTCGTTGCAGCCTTTCAGTACTTGAAGGGAGCCTATAAACAGGAGGGGGAACGCCTGTTTACAGGGGTTGATAGTGACAGGACCAGGGGGAATGGTTTTAAACTAAGAGAGGGGGAGACTTAGGTTAGACAGAGAAGCTGTGGATGCCCCATCCCTGGAGGTGTTCAAGGCCAGGCTGGATGGGGCCCTGGGCAGACTGCTCCAGTGGTTGGCAACCCTGCCCACAGCAAGGGGGTCGAAACTAGATGAACTTTAAGGTCCCTTTCAACCCAGGCCATTCTATGATTCTACGATCTGGTGACACTGAAGAAACCTGTAAATTGCTAGCACAAAGTGCTAGAAAAAACTAGGAGGAAAGAAGCCTAACCCTGCAAGCAAAATGAGCTGTAGAACTCAAGAGGAATTTTCCTTCTTTATAATTCTTTAAAAGTCATTAATGTAATCAAGTAGTGTTTGGTGTCTTTTATCAGTACAATAAACCAAAAAGAAATCAGATTATAAAAGTTACTTTATTATAATAATGAAAGACCTGGTTTTCAAATTGCCCCTTTCTCTGCTGTAAGATATAACCACAAAATTCTTACCAAAACTAATCCCACTGTCTTTTATGTAAAATATTTGTCTCATCAAGTGCTTTGAGAACAGTGCATGACAGCAAGAAAGATGAGAGCAAGTCGTTTGCCCAGGGTCACAGAGCAGGCCAATAGCAGACCAAGGAAAACCACAGTTGCCTCATTCAGACTTGCCCTGTTTGTAAAACTAGACTTCAAACATGCTCTTGAAGCAGACCTTGGCACCTCTGTTTAACTCACTTGAACCTGCTCAATGAAAGGTCTTAGTTTCCACTGCATAATGGAGTCCTCTGGATCTAACAGATTCACACTGGAAATTAAATAAGCCTGGATTTTAATATGTCAGAAAAATGGCTAGCACAAACTTGTTGTCTTCTTATCTCTCAATAAGGTTTTTTTCTCTGACCTGATATGAAATTGCACCCTTCTTAAAGGCTCAATGTCATTAAACTAGAATAGGCTTCGTCATAATTATTAAACTAGCATGCTCGACCTGCAAGTAGAGTGGAAAATAGTAGAAGTGGGAGGTGCCAGCCGAAGTTATTAGAAGTATGACCATGACTCATTAGACTTTTTGGGACAGATGGAAAAGTAGAGCATGAATTTGATACACTTTATGAGTTAATCTTTGTGTCCTACATGTACTCTAGTCCTTCATCTAGTTGCTTGATAGTCACCTTTTCTTTACTGTCTTGTTTCTTAGCTCTGGAAACTCTACCACTTTCCAAAGGAATAGCAGTATTTTAGACTGAAGAGATTTATAAGGCATTACCTAAGGTAGCTGTCTGAAAATCCTAAGTTCTGTGGAGAAAAAAGAAAAATGGTATCGGGGGCAAACTGAGTATATAAGAGAAAATGCAAAAGCCTCTTGAGGTTCCAAGGCCCAGCATCTTCTCTCTGATTCCTGTGCCTCTTTCTAGCATAGCACATCAGTCCATCAATCTGTGATTAACAGAAAACAGTTACTCATCTACCTTGGGGCACCCAGAGTAAAGGCCTCTGTATGTTTGAACTTATTCAAGCAATTTCTATATACCTCCAACTTGGGCACAGGTTCAGACTCTACCACAGTGAACAGTTTTCTGGAATCAAGTCCTTTGGATCAGGGACAAAATGCATCTCCTCCAAGCTGAATTATCACTATCCCATTGAAGAAAGAAATCAGGCCCCCACTTGCTGTCACACATCTGGTGCTGACAACCACAACAATTAAGGAAAAAATATTTTAATTCAGGAAATTACCTTGTTCAAGACCCCCTTAGAAATATAATGCATTATATTTATAAATATATTACTTATAAGGGTATATATTACTTATAAGGACATTCCTTATAAGAAATTAAACTCCTTAGAAACAGCTTACTATTGATCTCCTCTGCTCAAGACCCAAAGGTCTATGTGAGTATCCCATCCCAGCTTTCTTCACAGACATGCAAAGGCTTAATCCTTCAACTTAAATTCTGTCCAGAAGAACGAATGTCAGTGCTAAGCACTCAGTGCTGGGAGTTTCCCTTCCTTCTCACCCTGTGCTGGGAGAGAATAGGTGCATCATATCATTATCTGTTGCTTGGTAGGCAACAGCAGTTGTCAACACCCTTCCAAGGGAGCTGCTGCATAACCACAAACCACTCACCAAGTTAATGAATGGACTCTCTTTGCAGATGAAATAACGTCTCTACAAAGTAACAGTGGCCCAAAACAAGGAGACGAGATGGGCAGAAAAAGCCATAAAGCCAGAACAGCACTTTCTCTCCACTTATCAAAATACTCTTTAATTTAAAAAAAATAGGAAATAACAAAAGGGAAACCTTGCCCTTTTAGCACCACTGAAATTTTATGTAGGTTACCCAGAAGTTACTTCTCTTCATCAATTTGCCAAGACACAAGGGTTTGAGGACAGAAAATGTGTTGTTAGTATCTAGAATCGTGCAAGTACTTGTTTTCCTTTGATGTGGAGTGTGGAAGGCCCAGCTGACAAGTCAAGGATATTTTTACAGCAGTTCCCAAACTGGTTGGTCCAGCCTACTGCTGTCCTGGTTGCCTGGGACCTAAATGCTGGTAAAAATAAAGGCATCTTTCTAGCAGTTACAGCAGAGGAAGAAATAAATAAAAGAGAGGTAACTATCAATACTGTTCTCTCCTCTCATCCCCCTCACACACTTACTGGGCTGTCCTCTTGCCTATCAGTTTCATTCCAAAGAGTTACCAAAGATGACTTTGGACTCTGGAGCAATTCCAGACCCACACAAATGCTATGCTATCAAATGACCCATCTGCAGTTCAAACCAGAACCCTGATCTATTTACACCAGGGTCAGTACAATTTGAAAAAGGGTCATACTCCATTCTTGTTATGAAAACACTTCAGCAGTCTTGAAGAGTACACATACAGTACTACGCTAAACTGAAACCTGTTCTGAGCTCAGACAGGGATTAAAAGGGTTAAAATTTCTTTTTCATCAAATTGCAATTATATCCCATTTCTTCTCTTCTTCTAATGTCCAAATTGTGAACAGAAAAATAGGTGTGGTACTAACTGCACAGTAGCAGACAAGACTTATTTCAAGTAGAGGCTTTCAGAACCAGAAGTGCCTGGTACAGTTTAAAAAAAAAAAAAGCAGGACAACCTGAATGATTTTTATATTTTAAGCAATGACATAACAAGCAAGGAGTGTAATGTGGACTCTTTCTGCTCTTCTTTACCAGAAAGCCCATCTCTTATTTTCTCAACTGTATCTACTGAAGGAAAGTAATTATTTTCCCTCAGACTATCATGGTATAAACAATGGTGCCACTGCTTCAAGAGGTCTTCTTACAGAACATTTCTAGTTTATTATTTCAACTTGATGTAGCATAACAGATAATCAAAACTGACACCTGCTAAAAGAGTGGTGCATCTCAGGGGCTCACCTTGTCACACCTTGCAGCTTCATACTTGCAAGAGAAATTTCAGTTGCTTCATCCTTTCAATACTGGATTGGGTTTGCATGGCCAGGTTTTGGTAGCTGGGGAGCTATAGGGGTGGCTACTGTGAGAAGCTGCTAGAAGCTTCCCCTATGTCCGACAGAGCCAACACCAGCCAACTCCAAGACAGACCGCTGGCCAAGGCCGAGCCCATCAGCGATGATGGTAGTGCCTGTGGGATCACATACTTACGACAAGGAAAAAACAGCTGCACAACAGCAGCCAGAGAGACAGGTGAGAATATGTGAGAGAAAAAATCCTGCAGACACCAAGGTCAGTGCAGAAAGAGGGGAGGAGGTGCTCCAGGCACCAGAGCAGAGATTCCTC
>NW_010141243.1:0-3601 GCF_000699245.1 Pterocles gutturalis | reverse complement strand
CGCCAGCCATAGAGGTTACAGGGGAGCAGAGAGACACCTGCAGCCCAGGGAGGACCCCACGCCAGAGCAGGTGGCTGCACCCAAAGAAGGCTGTGACTCCATGGGAAGCCGATGCCGGAGCATGCTTCTGGCAGGAGCTGTGAACCTGGGGAGAGAGGGGCCCAGGCTGGAGCAGGTTTGCTAGCAGGACTTGAGACTTTGCAGGGGACCCAGCAAACTGTGCCTGAAGGACTGCACCCTGCATAAAGGACCCACGCTGGAGCAGTTCGTGAAGAACCACAGCCCATGGGAAGGACTCCTGCTGGAGACGTTCGTGAAGGACTGTGTCCTGTGAGAGGGACCCCAGGCGAAAGAGTGTGAGGAGCCCGCTGCCTGAAGAGGAAGAAGTGGCAGAGACTATGTGTGGTGAACTGACCCCAACCTCCATTCCCCTTCCTCGCTGGGGAGGAGGAGGTAGAGAAAATTGGGAGTTAAGTTGAGCCTGGGAAGAAGGGAGGGGTGGGGGGGAAGGGGTTTGTAAGGGATGAAAGGAGGAAGTGGTCCATTACAAAAGACTACAATTACCTGTCAAAGGTCCTAATAAGGGATGAAAGACAATTGTCTGCAGAAGGCCTTACAAGGAAATAGTTTGTCTCAAACATCTGGGTTGTGTGGAGGGATCCCTAAATCCTACTCCTTGCTAGTAAGAGGAGGTACGGAATGACTTATGGCCTCCTTCCCTTGCTAACAAGATTGCCTCCCTTCCAGCCAAGAAGTAAACTTTGACCTCCCTCAGCTATGAGATGCTAACAAGGAAAGTTCAGCCAAACTTAATCTAATACAGGATCTGCACCAGCACTGACCCAACTGGTTGAAAGGGTCAATGCTGCCCTCTCCATCTTACATGCAAAATGATGGTACTTCCCATGCAAATTAAGGAAACACCCCTCAGGGTTTCCTATGCAAATTAAGGAGACACCTCCATCACTTCTTATGCTAATTCTCTCTTTTCTTTGCTAAGTCATTTACCTTTTGTAACTGCACTACATCTTCCATCTTTTTAATAAAATTGTTGTCGTCTTTGGTATTACTGTGCAGATATCTGAAAGAAACCTTTCCCTCAACTCACTGAGTGGAATGGGACAGTGTTTTAAGATTTAGTTTTCACTTCTCATTGCCCTACTGATTTGAATGGTAATAAATTAAACTAATTTCCCCAAGTCAAGTCTGGATTGCCCATGACAGTAATTGGTGAATGATCTCCCTGTCCTTATCTTGACTTACAAGCCTTTTGTTATATTTCTTCTCCTTTGTCCAGCTCAGGAGGGGAGTGATGGAGCAGCCTTGGTGGGCACCCGGTATCCAGCCAGGGTCAACCCACCATAAATGTAGAGGTGTTGCACAGCAGATAAATCCTGCTGCATAAACAGCAGCCCAATGAGCAGTACTCATAATAGAAAAAACTTTTAGTCCCTTCAGTATGTTGTTAAATGGTAGGTGTGTGTTTTACATCTAACAATAAAAATACTGGTTTAGGTCTGAATTCTTCTCTCTTCTTGTCAGTGCTGAGATTCTGCTACAAATCTCTACTACAAAAGCAAAGCGCCCTTTAGGAAAGAAGCTTTAGGAAAGTTTGCAGCTCTTAGGGTCCCCAGTTCAGGTTATTTTTCAGTCAATTGGAGTACTGGACTAAAACGGAACTGTGCTAGTTTTGGCTGGGATAGAGTCAATTTTCTTCATAGTAGCTAGTATGGGGCTATGGTTTGGATTTTTGATGAAAACTGTTTTGATAACACAGTGATGTTTTAGTTAGTGATGAGCAGTCCTTACACTGACTCAAGGCCTTTTCTCCTTCTCACACCACCCCAGTAGCGAGTGGGCTGGGGGTGCACAAGAAGCTGGGAGGGGACACAGCTGGGACAGCTGAACCCAACTGACCAAAGGGATATTCCATACCATATGACATCATGCTCAGCACATACAGCTGGGGGAAGAAGAAGGAAGGGGGAACATTTCGGAGTGATAGTGTTTGTCTTCCCAAGTAACCATAACGTGTGATGGAGCCCTGCTTTCCTGGAGACATTTGAACACCTGCCTGCTGATGGGAAGTGGTGAATGAATTCCTTGTTTTGCTTTGCTTGTGTGTATTGCCTTTGCTCTACTTATTAAACTGTCTTTATCCCAATCCACGAATTTTCTCAATTTTACTCTTCTACTTCTCTCTCTCATCCCACTGCAGGTGAGTGAGCGAGCAGCTGTTGGGGGTTTATTGCTGGCTGGAGTTAAACGACAATAGTACATTTTGGTGCCCAACATGAGGCTTGAAGGGTTCAAGATAAAGACAGGTTTGATTGGAATGTGCTAGATCGAGTTCATAGCCGTTATTGCTGTTTAGCTATTAACTGACAGGTTCCTGTGCTTGCCATGGGGCTTGCTTTCCTTACTGTATATTAGAGTCCAGTGCTTGTTAGTGGCTGCTTTTTGCTTTTGCTGCTTGCTGTACTGTTTATCATCTTACCATGCTGTGCCTGGGAACATTTTGATAAAAGCAATGGCGATGCACCTGGGCTGGCAGAGGGCCAGAGCATCGCTGCTATTTCTGTGCTGCTGTACTGGACAGGCTGGAACTCCAATGTGAACTCGAGTCAAAGGGACTGGGACCTGTGGATGAGTCCACGCGAGAGCAGGACAACCCAAAGTGTCCATGGCCATGGATAAATACACTGCAGAGCAGGTGTATCTTGAAGTGTCTGTGGCCATGGTTATGTCTGTGTTGTAGCAGGTATCCCTCTGAAGGGACTCATTCCCTAACTCCAGTTTTAGCTTTCCCAGGAAAACATGAATCTCTCCACAAACTTGCTAACCTCACTGTTAGAAAAAGGTGGGGGTTTGGGGCCTGCAGCTGCTTTCTGCTTGCAGCATTCAACATTGACTTCAACCGCAGTGCTGATGCGTATCCAGACAGCTAATCTGAACTATGTTTCACAGAAGGTGACTGCTAGGTCTCTGGAGTGAGGGCATCGCTGTTTGGTTGGTGTCAATCACTGTGGAACTGGGATCAGTAAGTTTACAGCACAGCAGCCTGTTGTGGCAGTTTGCCACAGTACCTTCCTTTGCCTAAAATGCAAGTGTGCAGACAGAAACCCAGCAACCCATACTCTTTATTCTATCAAGTGTTTTAAAGCTGTCATTCCTACAGGCTTTGAAATAAGCCTTATGGTGAACTGGTTCACAGTTTCAGCGCATCAAAAGTTCCTGTGTGCAGATGCTGTCCAAAACTGATCTGTCATGTGCTACCCTGCTCAGTTGTCTGTCCTGTGTGCTAATCAATTTCAAAATAAGCACTGGAGCCAGAAGCCTAGAGCACTTACTAACTTCACTGCATTAAAAGGCGTATGTATCAATTCACTCGTTCCAGAAGCATTCTCCTCCCATATAGTTCAAACAATCTCTTATTGAGTAAAGACTAAGAAAGGGCTTCGGAAACCCACCTAGCTCTTTCACAGACAGACTTCTGCAAAATCTGAAGTAGCAAAACACACAGTACAAATAGTTCTTCACTCTGGAATCACAATCTACACAGCAAATGAATTCAATAGCTACACTGGACTTCAGTAGGGCC
>NW_010141242.1:14799-48901 GCF_000699245.1 Pterocles gutturalis | reverse complement strand
GGACCCTGGGATGCACGCCATCTGGCCCCTTTCTTCCTTATTGTTCTTGGGACTAGGGTATGTATGCAAAGAGCAAAGTCAGGACAGACTAGCCTTTGGGAAGAATAAAAAATACAAGATGATACAAACCAGGATTCTGTTATGTGTCCTCTGGGACCTGTTTACTTTGGGCCTTCTTTAAATCTCTGGGACTTCAGATATAGACATATTGCTTGTGCATATGCACAAACATGCTATTCTTCCAAATTTCAGGTTCCTGTTCTAAAGCATGGGAGCACTGAAGACTGGCAAAGGAAAAGTCACCAGGATTGTCCTGAGGGAGTGCGGGTGTACTTTTTTTATTGCTTTGGTTTTTAATAGCTATTACATGTTTCATCTTATGAAAAGCCTAGAGAATTATAGAAATAGAAAATGGAAAATTTCAGCTGTATACAGAGTCTAGCTAATTTCTGCGTAGCTGAATGCAGGTTGTAGACTGAAATGCACTACCAGAGGCACTTCGTTTGCTGCTTTGAAATGGCGCTGCATTGTAGAGATGAGCTGCCAAATACAGGCCTGCTTCCTTTGTCTAACTTTTTGGTTGCTTTTTTGTTCAGTGAGTGAGAAAGCTGGTGAGAGAGTTCCTGTGCTCATCATGGTCCTGCAATGCAGTTTGAATCCGCTACAACACATGTGCTTTTAACAGGAATAATGTTCATATGACCTCATGCAAATCAATGCTGGACCTGGATACTCTTTGTGCTTTTGCTGTATTTGAAACGTACTGCAGTGAAATGATATACCAGCTTATTTCCCTGTAGTAAAAGCCCTCTGGACTGAATTTGCAGGGCTTCTGTGCAAACTGCTGCAGAAGAGTAAATCCTATTATGGGATTTCTGAAGCCAGACTGAAGAGCTGACAAAAAGATGGGTCAGTTCAACTAATCAGCTTTTTAAAATGTATTAAAATTTCTTTTAGGAGAGCTGACCTAGAATGTTCAGCTGCATGCAGCGTCCATAGGACTGAAAGGACCAAAGCTGTGGAGACTATTCTTGCAGGAGTGTGGCATTGCTTTGGGAAGGCAAACTGCCTGTTTGCATCTTTTGGTGATGGGCACGAGAGACAAGCACAGTGACTTCACAGTTCAGTTACACCCACATATCTATCTTTATCCTGTGATCAGACTGAACAGGCACCTCCCAAAGGATTTTATCCAGTGATCTTCCTGCAGAGGGTCTATGTGAAAAATACCTAATATATACATATGTGTAGCTGCTGCCATAATTGCAGCATAAAACATGCAGCAGCTATTGTGTTCACATGAATTGTTTTAGCATAAGACGGCTACAAACATTTAAATTGCCCTTTTGATCAGACCTTCACTGATGATGTAGCATAGGCCCTGATGGGGCACATTTTTTTGCTAATTAGCTGTGTCAAAGCCAACTTCATTGAGGTCAGAACAACTGCTGTTTGGAATGCATGTGTTTGTGCAGGGCTGCAACCCAAATGATTAAATAACTACAGGTTTCTCTCCTAATTTTACTCCACTGACTTCCCAGGCTACTGCCTATGAATTTGAGCAATCATTTATTAGATCACAGTGGCTATACAAGCTGCAGAAATGCAAGTATAAATTTGTAAAAGAACCATGACCCTGTGATTTTGAAAACGGGAGTGCTAAGGGTTAATGGAAAAGTGCTGCTTCCTAGAAGCAGTAGGGGATGTACAGCAGTACCAGGCACGTCCTTACCAGCAGTTCCCAGGTGCTTAAAGATGGCCTGGTGCCTGGGGTGACAATGTGGCTCAGAGAAAGCAAGAGCTACTGCTGCTAGTGTAAACAGAGATGTCAGAAAAAAAATACAGAGGATTTGTTGGATTATTATTTGTATAAAAGCAAGAAGGTACTGGATTTTCATATCCAGAGTCATTATCCTTTTATTTAGGCCAGTATCAAACCTAAAGGGAAGGGTGAGTGAGGCGAAAGATAGCAAATTCTGGTCAGGAATGAAGTATGTGTGTGGGCTTTTTGGTTTCTGTTTTTCTGGGGGGGTGAGAGGACGGGGTGATGTATCAAGTGTGTATATATAGTACTGTTAGTCATTTATATAATTGCATTGACTCACTGTTTTTGATACACTGAGTTTTCCTTCTAAATGCATGAAGATGGAGAGGATCGAGGTAGATGATGTGGCACTCAAAAAGAAGTTACATTGAGCAAGGTTTAGTGAAGAATGGGTCTGCAGAGTTCACTGGTCTTAGGAGAAATGAGGAGCTGTGCCAAAACCGATTTTACACGATGTTTATGTCATAGTTCCTTGTGTTGGCATGGACCACTTTACAGCTAGTCCGAGTTGTGAACCGAAGGAAAAATGGGTTTATACTGCAGGCTAAATTTAGTTGTAGCTGAAGTTAACAATCTCCTGCTTCAACATCGTGAATGTCAGTCATGTTAGTCAAACAGATATCTGGGGTGCATGTGCATTTCCAACAGGTTAGTGATGCCAAGACCCGAAAAGGACTTTGGTGCAGAAGTACCATTTCATTCTTTATTGCTCATACGCCCATATAATCTCTTGTCACAAATAACAGGAAGCCATTGCACATCTGTTAACATCACAGCTACCCCACAAGAGATGTTTACATCTAAAAAAGAATACTGTTAGGGATACCTAGTTCTCCTCTTGAACTAGCATTGTCTGTATGTTGTTACTTTATATTGAAAAGTTGTAATGAGTATAGACACAAATCTGTTTTGTTTGTTTGTTTTTTAACCAAGAACGCTGCAGATGCAGAATCCTACGTACCTTTTGTGCACGTTCACAGAGGCAGATAAAGACATGACTATTTAAATGGTCATCTTGTCCTTTAAGTCAGACAATGCACAGATAAATACAGGCCAAGAAAATAAATCTGGTAAAACATTTGACTTCACAACATAAAAGCTATATAGGAGTTCAGTAAGATTACAAATTTATCAAAGACAGTAGAAACAAAAAAATTGAAGTTACTTTGTGCTTTTAGCCTTCCACCTGCAATGTCCTTGTTTCAATCTGTGCTTCCTTCCAGCCTCTCATCCTGGCTCTTGTCCCACCTGCTTTCCCCACCATACTGCCTGGGTGAGAGGAGCAGAAGCATTGAAACCCGGGAACCAGAGAGCGTTTCTACTTGCATTTCTTTGCCTATTGCCTCAGCAGCCTAGGCTGGAGCTGCTTAGTGCCAGGAGACTGAGCACTCAGGAACTGCATGGGAACAGCTTAGTAGTATTTTTAATGGAAATGGTGAAAAATAAGTTCCTGATGACAAGGCACACCCCATACAAAGCAAGCTGTTGAAGAAAATAGTTGTGTAGTGAATTTTGTTAATGGGGAAGAGAGAAGAAGCTTCTGTTAATGCTAATTTTTACAAATGACTGAAGTATTTCTGATATAATGTTCAAAAAAAAAAAAAGCGCCAGTAAAGTTGCCAGTATGGGACAGATAATGTGGGAAATCTTCAGCTCCATTTCTTGAAATATGACAAAATTATAAAATTGCTTGATGCTTCCATTATATCAGTTACACATTATAATGGTAGACGCTATAATGTTACGTGTAGGCAGCATTGCTCACTCTATTATTGTTTTCATTTACATCCTTCTGTTGTGATGTAGCTCATGGGCTTTCTCAAAGTATTTTCCAGCTGCATGCATAGCCCCGGTTCCACCTATTCCCAGGCTGCCCTGTTTTTTCCTGTTGAAATTGTCTCTACTCACGGGAATGTTTATGACTGCAGTTTCCTGTGTAGGTCTGAGCATCACTTAAGAACACTGTGGTATAGTACTATAAATAAGACTTTAGAATGAATTAAATAGATGCTTATTAGGAATTATCTGCTTACTGTTATTCACTGATTTGCTTATAATTAAGGATTTTGGCATTAGAAAGTCAATACAGTTATGTTCCATCTTTTTGAGGAGGTTTAAGGACACAGATTTCTCTGTACATATGACTATATATCAAACTATTTGTTGAAAGAAAAGGTTCGTTTGCTAAATTCTCATGACCAAGATAAAAATAACCAATATATGACTGTGTGTAGAGTGTTGTCTTGTTTGTTTTTAGTGGCAAGCTGTTGGTTTTGGCGAGTTAAGCTACTCTATGAACCTTCCTTTGGGTAACTGTTGGAGTCTGCTGTGTATGTGACATGAAGAGCAGTGCAAAATAACAAAGCCCTTGAAGTGGAAGATATGTTTCCAATTTTTGAGTTAAGATCATCCACTCTAACAAGTGAATTGTATTCATACTAGTTCTGTTGGAAAGGATCTGCAATAAAATCGCCAAGTAAAAATTTCAGTGTTAGCTACTTCAAGGATTAAAAAAAAACCCCAAGTATACAAGACTGTGTAAACAACCAGGAGATTAAAAAAAAAAAGTGTTTTTCTTATATTTACGTCTAGATTTTTCTGGTCTTTGAAGTTTACTTTTTCTCTCAGTCATGAATATTACAGTGTTTTTTGTTTTTAATGAAAGCTAAGGTTCTCAATTAATGCCTCACGCTAGAAGCTGAGCCTTTCAGAAACCAAACAGCACAAAGCTTCAAGAAGAATAGAGAATAAGCAACACTGCCTTGACATTGCACAGAAGTGTTTTTTAAATAACTCCATCAATATCATGCTTCTAGCCTTGCTCTACACTCCTGAGTTACTGATGGTGTTTAAGGCCTTGGGTTTTCAGCAGTTCAGCTGTATGTGTTTACCTTCCGTAGAAATAGAACAATCTTGCTTGTATTAAATGACTGAAGTATGAATTTAGGATTGTAAGATCAGATCTGAAGGAAACAAAGATCTTTTCAGCAAACAAAGGTATTTTTTTTCTTGTGTTCTTTCCAATTGAGGCTTGTCTCTGTAACTGCAGAATTCTATTCTGTTAAATGACAATTCGGATTGAAATCTTTAGAGAACTGGCCTCCTCCTCAGATTCTCCTCATGCATGTATTTACATGCATATATTACCCTCGTGTTTATTTTGCTATTTAGGTTGGTTTTACAAAGATCCAAATTCTGTAGGCTGAGCTGCAGCCTCTTCCAGCTTTATTGAACATTTCCAGAGGAAATGTTGAAATGGATAGATTCCATGTCTCAGTTGCTTGCACCCCAGTGGTGATTGCCTGGTCATAAATTAACTTGGTACCTTTAGATATTTCTTCTGTGACCTTGTTCTGAATTCTTGACCTCACTGAGCTTTTCACAGTCCTTTTTGTGTTTAAACCTACAAAATTAGAACTAGTATCTGTTATAGCCACAAGTAAGTTCCTTATAAATAGCCAGACTGAAAACAACTGCATATCTCTTCAAAACAAGATAAATAAATAAATCTTATTATTAACTTTTTTTAAGCTAAGATAATGAGGGCCTGAGAGATGAGTGAGTCTCAGCTATAGCAAGCTGGCCTACCCAACCCATGTGGCAGTAGAGGGAGTAAGACGGACGGTGTGGGTAGGTTTTGTTGGTGAGGACCCTTGAAGCTGCCTGATTCTGTCAGTACTAGCATGTATGTTGTAACTTTTTTTTATGTTGCTGTGGCAATTAATAAACACTTAAAATTATCTCAGCAGCGTTCAACTCTTAATTGTCATTGCAGTGTGGTGCTTTTCAGAATGATCAAGACCATGGAGTCAAATGACCCACCTATGCAAAGCTCCATCTGGGATCATGTTGTCTAGAGAGTCAGTATCTCCACCGCTGTTCATCTCAGCCCCAGTGCTAAACTCCCCTAACCACTTCACAGGTTGTGTCCTATAGTTGGGATGTAGAAGGTGCTCAGATTTGGCATTATGCAGGAATCAAGGCCCACTTTGGTAAACAAAAATACATGTTGGTTTGGGTTTTTCCCTCCCCTAACATTAAGGTGTCTGAAACATGCTTAGGATGTTCACCTTACTTGTTTAGCAATCTGATGGCTAACCTATTGTGAAGCATTTTGCTGACACAGATGAACTGCAAAGGATGTTTTAGAAAGAGATCTAACTAAAGATATTTGTTTCAAAGCCTCCTGCTGGCTGGAGCTCCGTAGTAATAGACATAGACTAATTCCTCTAAGAGCTTTTGGATCCAGTGGAAGAAACCCATAGTTTGCAGTCAGTGATAGATCTGATCTATTTTATATTAAATATCTTCTAAAATAAGTGTACATAAGGTACAGTGTGCTTAGAGGAAGAACCTAAACTGTCCTATTTAGAATTTTTGCAGAAGTATATATGTCAGTTTATTTTCTTAGCAATATCTAGTAGGAATAACTATTTAAAATACACCTAACCTAGTTCTCGTTTAAGGTGTTGTTTTTTTTTTTAATAACTTATTTTCATGAGAACAGGGCCGTAAAATAGAGCTTAAAAATATTCACGTCTCTTCCCTCCATGCCCTGCACCCTTCTCCCAAAGGGTCCCACCCTCATGAGTAAAGATTCACGACAAGCAACAATGTGTGTTTATAAGTACATGTATATAGCTGGTGTCAAGTTAATTTACAAAACCTTCTGTCCCCTTCCCAGTGGTGGGGGCTGTAAATTGCTAACCCCTGCTTTGTCCCATGGCTTCGCTTCAGGGATCTGGAAAGGGATCCCATATTCCCAATTCCCTGGGATAGACTGCAAGTTCCCGCCAGCTTCCCCCTCACTTTGGGGCCATGTTCCCCCCTGCACATAGAAAAGTGTGTGTGTGATCCCTTTGGGTATGTGCAGTGCGTGAGACTAAAGGACTGTGATCCTGTTTGAAGGAGAAGAATAACCCGAGATTGTCCAGGCTGGAAAGAGCACCTTCATCAGAGTATAGCATAGGCATGACAGGGTTTGTTTACAGGCTCATAATGAAAATTAATCTATGTAAAAAAGCATGCAGAAAAGATATAGGAAATGGAAGTGTTACCAGATTAAATCTTTACTGAATATTTTGAGGCCAACACTTGTCTGATATTCAAAATGTGTTGGGCAAAAATACATCTGTTATGGAAGAGTTTCCGTTCTGTGTCCTTGGACCTGTGGCAGTAGAAAACAGGTTGTGCAGAGACTGTATTGGGCAGATGATGGCTAAGATACAACAGCAGCAACCACTGTGGCCTGGGGCCTTCCCAGAGCTGCTGCCCCACAGCTCTGGCCCAGCCTGCCCTCGGCCTGCCGAGGGACCACCTGGGGCCCACCTCGCCACATGGCTGGCCCCTGCCTGCCCTCAGCCTCCCCAGGGACTGCCTTGGCCCAGCTGCATGTTTCATTTACCTCGAAATGAGTCCCTGCTTGCTTTCTTTTAAAAAATCATATTTCTCTTAAAAAAAATCCAACCTAGAGTTGCCTACCCCTTTTCTCTGGAAACTTAGGAGGAAACAGGCTTTCCCTGAGTCACAGACAAGTTTGGTGTGTGGGTGAAGGGCATTATTGAGGTAAATACCTGATTCCCTCCTTTAATTACAAGGGGAGAAGCCATTTGTGGTTTTTTTTGTAAACAATCAAGAGCAAAAATGTGTAACAAAACTTTATCAGAAAAGGCTTAAAATCTGTGGGATTTTAATGCAACTAAAGGAACATGGCTGAACACAGGAAGGGGAACAGAAAGGGCATTTAAAATTACTTTCCAGGCACGCAGCTTTGCACCGGCAAGGAAGCTGCTGTGACGAGCTTCTCGGCAGTCTGATCGTGATCCAAAAATGTTGTGGTCTCCATTCCCTTAGAGGTTAATGGAGATTTTATCTCCTATTGGCCTCCTCACCAGTGAATATATATTCTGGAAGTCTTACAGGTAGCAGCAGAAGTTACGTGGTAGAGTTTGTGCTCTAAAATGTCCCTCAGGCCCATCAGCCACCAGCCTCAGTGCCTGTGGCAGGTGCTGCTGTAGAATGTTGATTTTTTTAAAATTTTTTTTTCAGATCTATAAAATATTGTCTTCCCTCAGAATACTGTCCTTAAATGTGTTGGAGTTTTGTCAGAGGAAATAATCTTAAAGACAAAATAATTACTTTTTTTTTTTTTTTTTAATGGAGCTTTTGGCACTAAGTTATGTGATTTTTTTTTTTACATCCTCAGAAGAGCTCAACAGGCAGCGTTTAAATTTTTATTTTATTCTGTTTTGTTGCTGTTGCTGTGGTAGTCCAATCTGTTGTGTTCCGTACAGAGAGTGGTACTACACTTAGCCAAAGCATGGCCTCAAACTAGCTTCTGCTTTGATGTCAGTTAGGGATTTCAGACCTGACTGTTGTTCAGTGTTTAGTCTTGATCTGTTTTATGGAAAAATAGCTTACCTACTCATACTGCATTCACCTACGAGACCCCTTGGTCCCTTATTCCTCTTTATGCAGGAAATAACTCTTTAATAGAGACGTTTATGACTTTTCATTACTATAAATGATGGACCTGTCCCTGTGTTCAGAGTACATCTCAGCTGAAATGTTCCCAGTCAGCTGCTCTAAGAATACCTATTCTTTAAACTCTGTCGAGATGAAAACACAATTTATTTTCATGCAGCTCCCACTTTTCATGCAACAGGCTAATTGTATTTCACAATTGCCTAAATGTATTTCTTCCAGTTTGTTACTTATTTTGGGGCAGCATCTTTAGACGTTTGTCACACTGATGTATTCAGTTCTGATCACACACTTGCTAGGTATGCAGGATGACCTTCAACAAGCAAGTGGAGTAGAGGTCAGATAGACTGAGGATTACTCATGTTTTTTAGCAAGGAATTACTTCAGAAGAGCCCCTAGTGATGGATCAAAATGTGGGAATATGTCACTAATACAAGTTTTGTCCAGCAAAAATCCTACAATATTTTTTAGCAGAAGTTGTACAGCTCCTGACTGAGGAAACAGTGACAGTGATAGGGATGTGCGATCTCTAACATAATAGAAGGAATAGCCTCAATACAAAGCTCTCTAGCTTTATGCAATGCATGATGGTAAGACTAAGAAACACCTTGTTGCTTTATCATATGAGAATCGGATTTTGGCATAGACTAGAGAAATAGGATTAGCTGCATCAAAAAGAAGCTTAGGTCAAAAAATTAGCCCAACTTTTCATGCTTTATTTAGAAAGGTGTTCATATATTCAAGGGAAGTACTATTAGAAGAGCAGAAATAGAGGACTGGGGAAAAAAAATCTCTTACCACGAGGCTGAAGCCATGGTCTTGGGCCATCCTGTCAGGATGGGAAGGAGTCTGGGTGCAGAACTCTTCATGGCAGTCAGACATCCCATATTTTTGCTGCTTTGACCAGATGTGGTCAGCTTGGTCCTTTGTTAGAAAGGCCACTAAGTGCATAAACAGCACTCTGACACTAAATGGAGGCAGTGTTTCAAAGGGTCTGACAAGCAGGCTTGGAGAGATTCTTTCAAACGTGTACCTCTCTTCTTCAGAGTGATAGTGTGACAAGAGGAGAATAAGAGGATATGTTTAGTGCTGCTTCTCTAGAAGCAGATGCAGGTTGCTGATATGGAAGCTGGCTTGTGTGGCTTGAGGAAGAGGACTTGTGTTTTATGGTGCTTCTCTCAATCTTTCTGTTCCAATCTTTCACTACATGAATGCAGTGCAGAGGGAGGCGACCTGCTAAGCTTCTCCCAGCTTGGTATGCTATGCTGTTTTGGTGGGGTTTTTTTGGTTTTGTTTTTAAAGAACTGCACCAAAAATGAAGTTATATGGTTAGCCCATAACTGCTGTTGAGTCATCATTAAGCATCACTTGCTTCTTCATATTAAAAGATCTATTTTTTTTTTTTCCTAATTTAGTTGATTTATTTTACACGCTGACTACTGGTTTCACTGCACTTACAGGTGCATCTTAGTATCTCTCTGTGCCTAATGCCTTCAGGAGAATTTACACAGTTCTTGTTACTGCTTCAATTAAACAAGATGCTACAAAGTTGACTTAAATGTGAATATTAATGCACTAGAGAGTTGCTTGTGCAGAATTTGCTGTGACTTCTGTAATACCTGTGTTTATTTTTTCATATGGAGAATCTCACCTACTCACACTTCGTTTATCAGCATGTTCACTATAATCCTCAAAGGTTGTAGTACATGGATTTTTGTTTTTGAGCATGATTGGTGTTCCTGTTATTACTTGGAAATTAGTCTGTACGTAATTTCTTTAAATTTCATTCTGTCAGAATCAGATGTATCATTTTAAAGGAACAAGCCCACAGGGCTTTCAGATTTTGTCAACGTGCAGCAAGTAATTTCATGAGCAATGTCTTTAATATAAAATCTCTGCTCTGGTATTTTAATATTCTCAAATTCTACTGTGTGATACAATAACACTTCTGACAAGAGTGATTACATCTTTGGCATTAGGACAGAAAGCGACATGTTCGATTTCCTGCAGTATTTTGTCTGTTATTCCCAGCTCAAGAACAACTGCAACATGCTCTGTAGGATCACCTAAGAACTTATTCTGAAAGAGTGAGATTTTTAAAAATCTTTTTTATTTAAGTACAATTTTTAATTCATAAGAATGTTAAGAAAGCCCACCTTTTCCATTGAGGAATCTGAGGTTTTGTGATTAATTTCTACAGCAGAGTGATACTCCTCTAAATTTTTCTCTGCCTTGGAGAAAGAGAGAATCCAAAGGGTTCTCTCATCTATCATAGCTTGCATGACAAAGATTTATGCTTTTTTACTTTGACCAGTCTGAAAAAACCTTACAGAAAAAAATAATTAAGACTAAGTGATTAAAACATGTAAGCTTAAACCTAAACACACTCTCAAATTTAGACTGTGGTTCTTCAGTTTTATTTTTTAAAAGTATCCAGGTTCCTGTGGATGTCCTTGGAAGGTAAGACTGAACAGTTTTTAGGTACTGAAGTCCCCTCTTAGAGTTGTTAATCATGTGCAACTAAAAATAGTTCTAGATATGTACCTGCCCGATTTTAAGCATATAGTTTGAAAAATGTACTCCAGTTCATGCAAAGTTAGTTGTAGAGCCAATCTTAGAGAGAAACTTATGGGTTCCATGTGTCATGTCTTATCACCATTGAGACAAAGAGCACTGCTGCTCTGATGTATTTGCAAAATTTTATACTGAGGACTAATACCTTATTTGAGGAGAGGGAGGTAGAAAAGTTGCAAAAGACATTGGCACACAGGAATCTAAGCCAAACCGTAGGAGAGACTTGTGAACAAAAGGCTGTTTTGATTAAATTGGTAACACAGGAAAAGTCAGGTTGAAATGCTGCACTTCACTGTATGTGTCTGGAACACTTTAATGCCTCAAACCCTCCTACAATGATCTTGCACATACAACATAAGCCTATTAACACTTAATAATAATTAACGCTTAATAATTCTTAGAGCAAGTCTAACTTTCAGCACTTGTAGTATCAGTAAGGAAGACTATCTTTTATACTTTGACAATGCTATTGTTCTAGTTCTGTTTTTCCCTTTTCCTGCAATTTTTGAGGAGCTTGAATTCACCATCTGGGCTCTCTCACAATGATCAGTATGAAGACATAGACATCTACATCTTTCCTACTATGAGTTTCTCCAGTTTACTGAACTGCAGTAGCCTTGTCCTTTGATGTGGGGCAGATGGCATGGAGGAAGTTGGAATGTTATTTTTCCAAAAAGAAGGAAGGGAGAAATGGCTTCAATCATATGTGACACAACAGGCTGCTTCTGTACTAGATTGTGCATCCAGCTGCATGAGGCTGGTGTTTCCAATACTGATGTTCCATTCAAGTGTCCGTTCTAGCCCTTAAGAGCAAACCAAGTCATCTGTAATTGTATTGCTTCCCTGAAATGCAAAACATTGAGCACAAATCTTTTTTTGAATTGGCATTTATGTTTGCCGGTCTGACTCTCTTATCTATTTTGTGTTTGGCCTTTTGTCTCTCTTCCATGTTGCGGGTAGGAGTGTTTTAAAAGTTGCACAAAAATGTGTACCCCAAGTGTTAACGTTGTGATGGCTAGCTCTTTTGCACCCTTTTCTTCTCAACAAAAAGAAAGTTGTCCTGAGTAACACATGAAAATTGGCAGAAGTTACAGATGGCACTGTCAAATAACCAAAGGAAAAATAACGTCCCATCTACTGTGATTTGTCTGGCAGAAAGGATGCTTCTGTCATTTACCTGGCTCTATGCTATACTTATCCATGTCACATAACAAGACTTGTTATTTAGATAAGAGCCAAAGCCACAGTAAATGTATTTGTTTGGATTGAATTCGGAAGAAAAAACTGCTGTTAAGAGTGTTGATATTCACTTTATGTGATTTTTGCACTTGCTGCAAACTATAGCAGCTTGACCCAACAAAGATTTTTCTGGTTTTTTAAACACCTTTGTCTGAAGTTAAAACAGAGTATCTCTCTGCATACCTTGTAAATGGCTCACCAATGCTGGTTATAAACCTATGTATAACTGGCATCAGCCTTGTTTCATTCATTTTTATTAAAAAAAAAAACCAAACCAAAAAAACCCAAAACCACCCAAATAAAGGGAGCAACAACAGCAATTTGTATGTTAGATGCATGGTCAGTTCCCCAGCTTCTAGCCTTTTAAAGTTCTGCACTATCTTCTGTAGTGCAGCTAGACGTCGTTTAAAACAGTGTGTTGCCATTTCAGGTGTAATTGGCTTTATGTCATTATCCTCAGCAGGCTTTTCACTGGTCTATACGTGACTCTG
This sequence comes from Pterocles gutturalis, assembly GCF_000699245.1. Classification (NCBI taxonomy): domain Eukaryota; kingdom Metazoa; phylum Chordata; class Aves; order Pterocliformes; family Pteroclidae; genus Pterocles; species Pterocles gutturalis. The sequence continues at coordinate 36,289 of NW_010141242.1, read as the reverse complement.
AAATCACTTCAAGCTGACTTGCACAGGGTCCTGAATCTTCAATAATCAAAACAAAACAACCACCAAACTGGGAGCAAAGTGACAATTCTGTTATAATTTACGTTGGAATATATCCAGAATGTGTCAGTGGAGAGAACTATTGAAAGGACTTGTGAAGAAACAGGTTAACAGTTTTGGGGAAGGAAACCGAAATAGGAAAGCCCAGGAGACAGGCTGTTAACACAGGGCTGAGGATGCACCCCTTGTTACGTGGATCCCGAGCAGTCCAAACAACCTTATAAGTCGCTTGTTCTCTGTGCCTTTTTCTGCTTCCCCTCTGTGTTCTCCGTGTATCAAGAGTGGTAGGTCAGATGCCACCTCAGGCAGAGGTCTGTGTGGCATTGCTGCTGCTCAGCTGGAAGCGGTGTGTCCCCTGCAGAGCTCTGCCACTGCAAAGCTCTTTCCCAATACCTGTCTGAGAGGAGGGGAAAGGATATGGTAGTGCCCCAGAAAACTGGTTGGTTTGGTATGAACCCTAGCAGCTTGTCTGTGATATGCAGTGTTTGGTCACGTGTTTGTGACCTTGGCAAGGTCTGTTACAAAGTACCTTCATGATCCAGAGCCAAGACACCGCCGGGTGTTTGAGATGCTGTGATTTAGAGGGTAAGTTCATGAGAACTGTCTGTATCTTCAGAGGCATACTTCAGAAAATTAAGTTGGTCACATACCCTTCTCTGAGTATGAATGACTGGGAGAAAATGTTTTGGAGAGGAAATGGTTTTGTCAGTAGTGCAATATGCTGAATTACCTTGTTGCACACTGTTCCTTCCTTTCCTGTTTTAAATATTTAATTGGCATTGACCCAATGACAGCCTCTCTCATAAGAGGTACTGCTCTGACACTTCTCTTGTAAGATCTGTGTATTTAAAAGGAATGTCACTTCGAAAGAGTTCCCAGAGGCTCTCCTGTGTGCTAGCCTTTTTGTGCTGTCCTGGTGTTGTGGCGGTGGTGAATCCCATGGGCATCAGAGGGCCCTGGGGTGGTGCAGAGTCAGCATGGCTGGGTTGTGCATCTCTTCCATGTCTGTAGCCCATCATAAGCAGGAGTCAGTCATTGCTGAATTGCAGCAACTTTTTTGGATCTTTACAAACAATATATGTTAGAATTTCTGGTGTGGGATGAGAAGGGGACTGGTGCTTGTCACCGGTGTAAAGAAGCACTTGAAAGTTTCTGCACTTTCCCATTCAAGAGTACAAACCACAGTGGTAACTGGTATTTTTCTTTTCTCCAAAGTGCTTTTTTTTTTTTCTTTTCTTCAAAGAAGTTGCACAATGTCTTCATATCTTACTTATTCTTTAATTTGTTCTTAAGTTTGTAAAATAATGACTTCCTACAGCTAAAAACTGGTATATACTGGTAGGATTGGTCATAACAAAGATGAGGCCCTGGAGAAATTGTCTAGTGTGGGTGGAATTAAGTCACTATAGTTCAATATTGAAAGCAAAAAAGGGAGTATGTCATGGGAAATAGCTTGAGAGTATATCATTAGTAGTAACAAATGTCAGATAATGAGGACATAAATCCAAAAACTCTGAGAAAATAGAAAGGAGGAATAAATCAAGCAGCTCAGTTGCTAGATATGACACTAATAATTTTCTACTGCACTCTAAAGAACGATGAACGTAGTAACAGGCTGATGTGGGGATTTATCTTTCTTTAAAGTGCTTTCACTGGAGTCAAAGTGAGAAGCAATATGTATATTAAAAGGAAGAATTTGAGACGGAATTTTCAAACTTTTACTTAGATTCATCAAAACATATCAGTGCAACTCTTAGTGACCAGACTTCTGGAATAACCCCTGGTTATCTAAATTTCTCCCGCATCAAATCCAGTGTATCCATACAAAAATTAGGATCCTAATTAAACATGATGAGGATGGGGGTGGGGGGATGAAATCAAATGGAAGCTTGCTATTACTCTTCAGGAGACCTATCATTCTGGATCTTGGGAGAGGAGGGATGGGGAGGAATTTCTGCTGAGACTTAAAGTTATTACATGAGGAAGAACTAAATGCAAATTGTTCAGTTTGCTCCTAGTTCCCTTTGCAAACATGATGCACACATACGCAGGTAGATGACAGGGGAGATAGCAGAAGCGTCTGGGAGAGGGAAGGCTGGCTGGCTGCCTGTCGTGCCTGCCTCTGCTCTGGTACATGTCTAGACAAAACGAATGAGTCCTTTGGAGTCAGTTTTTTCTAGAGTGTTCTGCAAGAAGGGTTTGGCACTGGCTTTTGTAATTGGAAAAAAGATAAATTATATGGAAATTGATGTGCATTCATGTAGAGAGGAAATGCTGATTAGGAGTTGACATTTATTTTCCATGTGATAAATAGCAGTCAGTGGACAAAAGTTGTAAAGGTTTGTTAGGACACAGGTTTGGCTGGAAAGGCTCCCTAGCATGTGAATGTTACGTTTCAGTCATATACTTGATAGTAATAATGATATGACTACAATTCTCTCTTACTCTTCAGAGTTGGTGAGTTGGTTCAATAAAAGGGATGGCATCAGCTTCCACTGGTATAGTCTAAGTTGTGAGTCCTATCTCACTGGCAAATTTGCCAGTTCCCCTTAGTGTGTTGGGGCAATTTAATCTTAAGAATGGATAGCACATGATAAAAATACTGTGGTGTTGCCTAATTAAAAGCCACTGTCTGTAAGGCTCAACAGCAAGCAAGAAACGTTTCCCTCACAGGAAAACATTAATACTATTATCTGCCCTCTTTTCCTAGGAGGGGATTATTTTTCCAGAATGTAATAGTACTTTAAGAACATTAAAGAAAACTACAGGAGCCGTTTTACTGTGTCAGACCAAAAGTCTGTTTAGTTGTCTTTTGTCTTCAGCTGTGGAGGTAGTGAATAGATGTAAAAGCAGGACAAGTGTAGAGTGATCCCCACTCCCTTAGCCTATGAAAATCTGCAGTCAAAGCTCTACCAAAGGTGAAGGCTGCATGAATTGTGTTAATGTCCACCAATAGAGCTATAGTCCATAAAATTTTTAATTACTTTTTGAACTTGCTTATGTTTCTGATCACCCTGGGGCAAAATAATCAATGAAGTATGCAAAAATATGTATTCTATGCTTTTAAGAGTGGCACTATATAATATGACTCAGGTAACTGTGGTGTTGTGAGAAACAGTCAATAATCACTTCCTATTCATGTTCTCCACGTTGAAAAAGATGCATGAAATGAGCACACTTGGTCTTTATTGTCAGGCTTCAACTCTGAAAAGTCCTTTTCTGTTTAATCTCTATTTTTAGAACATAATTTTGTACTTCTAATCATCCTTTGTTGGCCTTTTCTGCTATGTGTGTTATAAGGTGAGGTTACTAAATTGCACTTGAGATTCAGAATGTGAGCACCCAAGGGATTTTATAAAAGCATAATGATGTTTCATGTTTTGTTCCTTGTTCTTTTCCTAATAATTTCTAGCATCTTGTTTACATTTAGACCACTGAGCACTGAATTGGTATTTTTATCAAAGTAACTGTTATTTTTGAGCAATATCAGAGATGCTAATTACTTTTTGAGTAGGAACAGATAATTTAGAGGACATAATTTTGTTCTTATGTTTTTCCCATGCACAATTTTTTCATTTATTAATTTTATCTGCCTTTTTAATTAATTGTTCAACATTGTCAGGTCTTTCTGGAATGCTTCTGGGTTTGTTATGGTCTTTATTACCTTGAATAATTTATCATCAACAAGAGTATTGCTTATTCTTATCAATTGTCTTCTATCCTTTAGCAAATTTTCAGTCTGCCAGGGGACGTTTCCTCTTATCCAATAATAGCTTACTTTCCTTAAAGGTCATTGAGGGACTTATTCTAAATTGCTTTCTTCTAGAAAATCTAAGACCCTCTGTGCCTGGACTACACTAACTTATTTGCAGCTTCAAAAACTCAATAAATTTGAGATTTGACATTTATTGAAAAAGGAGAAAAGTTGACTCACTTTCCATTCTATCGTATTTGTCAGAGTGCAAATTATTTCACTTGCAGCCTGTCTACCTAAGTTAAAATCTCTTTTCCAGGTTTGTAGTTGCTTGGATCAAACCTTGCCACCATTCATTCATCTGATTCGGAGGCCAATTTAAGCAATAGGGCTTTATAGTGTAGCTAGTAAATAGGTAATCTAATGAACAAATTCTTTTAAACTCTTGGCTGAATGCTATCTGGTATATTGTTCAGGTGGTGATTTGCCTCCTATTCATTTAATTGGTTTCAATAAGTTAAAGTTTTCTACAGGCACTGCAGATTTTAATAGATCTTCAGGTGTGTCCCTGAGAAGAAATGCTCTGCTGTGAGAAGGTGCCCTCTGCTCTTCCTGCCCTGTGAACATCAACACGTAGATATCAGTGAGCTTTTATGCTATGGTCTTACCTTCACTGAATATTTTTTCCTGTGCTTGAAGCACCATCTAGCATGGATCCTAATTTTTATGCCTTTAGCAAGTTGTTTCTTTAAAATTTCTGTCTGGCCTTGATAGTTTCAACTTTCAGCGTTTTTACTTTTTTTAAAATTTATCTTAAATTTGTCACTTTTTCTGTTTTCTAAAGGACATCAACTATCCGCTCAGTGAAGAATGACCTCTTTTGCTTGTTTTGAAGCTGGTTCCTACTAGCTTTTTCCTACTAATTTCTTTGATGTACCCTACTTCTTGTATTGGAAAGAGAACAAATAGTTTATATTGATTATATACATCTTTGTTGTCTCTTTTCCTCCTTTTGTCTTTAGAAATCTTGCCCTCATTGGCTACATTTAAATAAGATATGTATTTATGAAATATGCAATCTACTTTCAAGTATGTGTGAGGACAAAGAAAAGGGAACTAAAATTAGTTGGATACATTTATGAACTGCTTCCTTGGTTATAATTAACACTTTTTAAAAAAAAAAAAAAAAGCAACAGTGGTGAAAACTGTGCAAGTGAGCTCCCTTTTCCTTTTTTCTCTCTCTTTGCAATGCAGTACAGAATAAACTCAGCTATAGCTGGCTGATAAGATGCCATATAAGTAGTAATGTTGAGGCAGAGTACAACTGGAGATATGCAAGGAAGGATTAAATCCACTGAGTACATATCCATGTATAGTAATAAGCATAAGACACAGTCCAATCCACAGTAGGAGGCAAATGATGGGTCTTGAAGCTTTGGCCATATAGACAGTATAAATGAGAGAAAGCTACTCTCAAAGTGCTTAAAATACTAGAATAGTCCGCCTGCAATCTGTGCTTAAAGCAAGGTATGTGTTATTATTCTCCCAAAGAAGTCAGATAGTAACTTCAAGATGAAGACAGATTTTGCTGAGAAATATCACGCAGAATATTTAAAGAGGCCAGCACTAAAGTCTGAAAAGAAACATAAAATGGCTGTTGGCTCAAAGAAATGCATATATAACTTTAACAGTTTAGGGGCACATTTAGTAACTTTATGGAAAAAGCAAAATAGTGTTTTAGCTATTACTTTATTAATATGTAGTTACTTGTCTTAAAATTACTGGTATGGATTTCAGACTGAGTTTACTGGAAACAAAAAAAATGGATAAGAGTTGGAACACAGCTCTTCTCTATGTTAATGAAAGTTTCAAATTTAGTAACAGAATATTACATACATGAATAGGTGACTTTTTCTTGGTTCAACACTAACTTTTCTCACTACCAAACACCTGACATGGGTACCACCAAAAAATTAGAGGCCCTTGATTTATAGCATTTCACAATTAATTCCACTGTCATTTCATTGTTCTAAAGAGAAGTTTAGGATGCTGCTATATTGTACCCTTGAATCATTATCTCAAAAAAAAACCAACCCCAAAACCCACTAGTACCCAGATGGTATAACGACTGAGCAGCATAATAGTGCTGCATTTATCTAAAATGCCACTGTAAGCTGGTAAATGCAATGTGTTTTCAGCATGCTAGTTTCAGTTTCTTCACCACTGGAAAAAAAGCGCCATTTTTCCGTATTAAAAAAATCACTCATCCACCCACACTTTATTCACAGACCTTAACTAATCAAAATCCTTTCCTCGACAACATATCCTGCTGCTCGATGTGGGCTGAGAGTTTGCATCAGCTAATAATGTGGAAGAAGTTCCATTTGAAGGGGAGGCTTTGGCACAGGTCTTTTATTTCCACACTTCATTAACTCACCTTTCAGGGAAGGAACACTGTTTGTCTCTTGCAAGAAGAGCCTCATTTCATCCAGGCTACAATGAAGATTCACAATTCAGTCACCAAAATGCAATTTGGGGAGAGGGGGAATCACATATCACTCCAATAAACTGTTCATTTATCACAGGTTCAGAGTGGCTAGATTACTCATAGAAGAAACCTCTGAAGACAGAAATTAGGCAAGTTACCTAGGCCAGTACTGAGTGACTGAGAACTGGGAACTTTTTATTAAGTTGATATGAAACATTTATATGTAAAGCATACTTTACTTAATATTGGCTGCATAAATAATTCAGGTGAGAAAGAAGAGGGAGATGCTTAGAATAGTAGATTTGACAAGCCTGATGGTGCTCATGAAAGTGTATGCACACACAGCTTAAAAATAATATGCTCAGAACAGGGGTTCTAATGCTGCCGTTATCACAAGTTACTGAAATGGAAGAAAAGCAGCCTTAGCTTTTCTTTGCTAATAAGATTTGGCTAGTTGCAGCACCAGCAACAATACCATCAAGTCCCCTGTGCCAATTAGTCAAATTTATTGTATAACAACAGTATTTGATTACCAGACTGATTCCTCGTGAAGTGCCTCTGTGTGTGTGCGCACACATGTAGAGATTGACTGCAAATACCTGATTGCCAGACATGTCGTGTTGGGTTGTTTGGGGTTTGTTCCTAATTGGATGAAGCACTTGTGGGCGCTTGTGCAAATAACTGCAGTGGAAGTCCGTTTCAGAGTCTCCCTGGTGGAACCACAAAATACGCTTTGTTACTTTTTCTTCTTTTATCACAGGGACTAGAGCTAAAATGTCTAAAATCACAGCAAACTCATTTATATATTTATCAACATTAAAAAAGAGAAATCCTTCAATTTTTTTCTGGTTTTCACATTTTGTAAAGTTTTTCTGATGTTAGTTGTGCTAATGCAGAGGAGTTCATGAGAAAGGTTAATCCACATCAGAAGTTTGGAGGGATAAAGATACACCATTTTCTGCAAAATAGTCCCAAACCTGATGTTAAAGATGTATCCATGTAGTTTGTGCCCTAAAAAAAACCTGTTACAAGGATTCTGCCTTTTTCTATCTGGTATATCCAGGTTTTGACTTCGTATACGTATTGTTCATATAAATTTGGTTTTGACTTCAGTGGGTCTGCAGATGGGCTTCACTTCCTAAGTGTAGCTTCAAGAGGGAGCAGCCAGATCTGGGTGCTCCTGCACAGTCTCAGAGGTGGGCAGGACAGAAGCGGGAAGTGTCTGACCTGAGAGGCAGAGCTTCCTTGCCCTCTCCTGCCTGGTGGGGTAGGAGGGCTGCTGTGGCAAAAGCGGAGCTAATCAGCCTCCAGTAGTTTGAGACAGTTGTTCTAAAAGAGCAAAACTTTTTGCTTTGGTTGGTTTGAGTTTAATACAGGCTTTAAAGGAACAGTTTAGCTTTCCCCAGTATGGAGACAGGAAAGTGTAATTTTTACCATTTTTCCATTGAAGTTTGGTGGCAGTTTGGCTACCTGTACTGTACCTGAATAGCTGTGACTATTAGTATTCTGTTCCTTCCGTTTCCCCCTCAGAGCTCCACAGCCCATCTGGAATAGGCAGAAACACAGTGCAGGGAGACAGACTTTTAGCCCCAGGTCTGTCAGAGGACTCAGACAGTTAAGCAGAGGCTGTTCAAGTCACACTAACGTGCTGAACTCATATTGGTGTCCCAACTTGACCTCTCTTTGTGCAGTGCACTGCGCGTGTGGGGACACTTGTGCAGAGGAGGAGGAGGACAGAATGACTGACCTCCTGTCTGTAGACGACTAACTGGGCCTTCCTCTCCATTACGTTAAAATGTTAGAGAACTCTTTAATGTTCAGCTTTCTAGAACACCTACCCTGAGACGAAGGCCAGCACAGGAATGATGCAAGCTTTCTTTATGAGTGAAAAATTATAATTTCCTATGCTTATTGCTGTCATGCACAAACATTAGATTGGGAATTGTTTCACTGCAAAGTGAAAAGAGATGAAACAGTAGAAACACTCTGGTTACTGAGATAGTATTCTAGTAGCTGCTCAAGGATGATACTTTTGAGTATATTGTGTGTTTCTGTTAATTTAAGGCTGGAAAGGAGTTTAAAAAGTAATCTGTGTAAATCTGTACACTTTTAAGTCATTCAGGGCCATCAATTAAAAGGATTTGAACATGCTCATCACCTCACAGGATTGTAGCCAATATTCCCCTGCTACTTGTATGTCTCTCATTGTCCATATTTTTAGTGCCAATTACTTTTCCTCCCTTAGAATATTTTAAAAAGCTAAACTTTGCTACAATGGACATGAAAATGAAAGTATGGTATAGTTGTTATGCATTATATAAAACATAATATACTATACAAACACTCTGTAGATTTATTTTTTTTGGTCACGGGGAAACAAAGTCTTTAAAAAAAGCAATCGCGTGACATGAATTATATAGTAAAAACGTATAGTCCAAACACACAGGCTCAAGTGTTCACTGAAACAGCTTTGCTGCCAAATACAACCAGATTTTGGAGAGTTTGGGCTCAGGACTGTGTCAAAGGCTGAGACAACGGAGCATATTGGTCATACAATATTGACATATTTTGCATTGTTTAGGCATAAGTCAGATGGGACATTTCTAAATGGATTTTGTGACCTGAGAATTGAATGCTCCCATTAACCTTTTGTCACTGAAAGTGTCAGAAGTCACATCTTGCCCATGGCTTTCTGGGTAGGCACTGTGCTTCCCATGGAGCTGAGTACTTGTCCATATGGATAATATAGAATGCAGCAGAAAAGCTTTACATTGACTTTTAATGGATATGGCGTATTAGTATCCACTTTTTAAATAGAGGAAGATATGATAGAGACTTCCTACATTGGCTTAAAGCCTCAGGGTTTGTCAAAGTTCTTATATATGCAGTTACATTGCAAGTGAAGGAGGAAAGCATTTATAAGAGCACACTAATTATCTATTAAGCTATCTAAATACTAATATAGTAATATTATTAATGCAATGTACTTAATAGTTGCTTATTTTCCTAGCAACCTATTTCCACAGCACATACTTTGCTCACAAGCTGTACTGGAAGGAGCTATGTGATATTGCTGAGGGTTCATTCTGGTGAAGACTTGCCTCTATGCAGCACAGTATGCTATTTGCAGACCAGCTTTTAAACAAAAATGGAATGTGGTGGTTGGGAAACCCTGCTTTGAATGTGAAACTAACTGAAATGGCATTAAAAGTTTGATTATACCAAAAAGGGATCTATGTGAAGTGACCTCCTTTTGTGCCCTATCTGCTGTTGGACTCTTTAGTACTCTTGGTCTTGTAGGTCAAGCCTCTGTGGGCAAAGTTTATCTGAGGTGCAAACAACACTGGTTTCTTGGTTGGGAATCCTACTGAGCATACACTGCTCATGCAGCAGGTATCCTGGTAGGGCAGGTGTGCCTATGTGTTGCTTTGTTACACATGGCTGTCTCCAAGGGCTGATTGCAATTTTTTTTTTTTAATTTGGATGATTATATTCTCAGTAGTGGCATTGTTCTTGAACTCTTGCCTTTTATTTCTCCTGTAGCCAGCTGAGAGAATACTTGAATTGTAAACAGAGCAAATGTGATATGAAATTCATCAAGAGGCAATAAACATAAACTTGATAATGTAATTTAATATGCTTTTGTACTAGGCATTATTTTCTGACTATAACTGCAGTTCAGCTCCGAAACCTTACTCACTGAGGTCATTAGTGGTGCTGTTAGTGGCTGCAGCAGGACTAGCAACAAGTCCTCAAAGGTGGAAAATTAAAACAAATATCACTGACCCAACAAATAATTGAACCTTTTGCAAGCTGAGAATTCTAGAAAAATGCTTCTCTGTTGTATCTTTTCAAAAGCTTGAAATGATAACGTTTTGCCCCTCTGGTGATTTAATGGTTTTCCATGTGGAAAATTTTTACTCTTTTTTTTCCTTAGCATTTTAATGGAAGCTGAAGTTGCTGGATGGTTTTTCTGTTATTGAGTAAGCTGGGCTTATGTTTTATCTGTGGCTGATAGTGAAGTATCAGGAAATAAAATGTCATAGAGCTTTTGTGTGCATGGGTTATCATTTAACTGCTGTTTTCTTCACCCTTTTGTTAAGGCAGTAGATGTGAAATGGTTAGTCTGCAGATTATATGATTAAAAGTGTTTGTGATAAAGAATTAACATTTTAATGTTGGTTTATGAATAAATCTTGACAAGTGACTTGTCAAATTTACATAAAATAGTTGTAATGAAATAAAAGGTCGCCAAAACAAAATGTTTCTTATAACAGTGCAAATATAATGGTTATACAGTAGGAACTGGGTAACATTGAACGTATTTCTCAATTCATATATTAAGAGACCTGACTAAACTCTTCTTATTGTTATAGGGCAGTAATTAATTCCACACAGGTCTCCATGAGGCAAGATGCTATCTGACACATACAGGAGTGCAGGCAAAGCTAAAACAGAGGTTTTATGTTAGCAGATACATGAGGGATGGAATGCTTGAGGAAAAGAATGTGAAAATGGTTTGTAAAAATATAGGTTTTCTGTTATCTGATTTTTCTCCTTTGCAATTCTTCTACAGAGAGAGTCCTCCAATATTAAAGTTAAGTCTACTATGGGAGGAAGGGTTTTGAAGAGAGATAGAAGGGAACGTCTGCCAACTTTTGATGCTCCTCTCCCCAGCACTTCCATCAATTTTTTTGACTTGTGAATGAAGAGTCAAATTGGGCCATTGTTCAAAACATGTGGCAATGCTGTCCAAAATGAACGATACAATTAGGCTACTGTTAATTTATAATGTTAGTTTAAGAATTTAATATTAGTTTGTATCTCCAACAATCTCTGAAATTAATATTGTCTATAAAAATCACATATAAGCAAATGCTTGAAACTTAGAGGTCCCAGCCCCATCTGCACGTGCTTGCCCCAGCCCCTCTGGGCCACGTGCCTGGCCAACTCAAGGAGAACAGTGAAGAAAGTCTGGCTTTGTCCTATGTTGGTACAGTTTTAATTGCTTTAAAGTACTTGAGTCCTGTCGTTTAACAGTGATACACAGGCTCTGTGATGTGACTGAGGGGGAAAAATATCACAAACTGCTCCAAAATAATTCAGCCAAAGAGGAAATGAAGCAATTCCAGCTCTGGGATGAATAGACTGGCACTTCAGAGCTTCTGTCCTTGTGTTAAAAATGATAAAACAACAAAATGCACATTTTCAGCAGCTTGGAGCTCTAGAGGATTTGGACCATGCTAATCTATCTGTTTCTTAATGCTAGTTGTAAAGTACTGCGGAACGTGTGTTCTAGCTGAAGGAAACATTTAAATCTCTTTTTTCACTTCCAACAGACAAATAGTTTTGCTGAAGTCCATAGGATGGCTTTAAACCTAAACATACAGAAATACTGAGCTGACATCTTTACTCTTCCTGTGTTCCTTCCAAGCTCATGGGGATTTATGCCAGGGGAGGGGATTAATGCAATTGCAGAAGCTTTGGTTGAGCCCTTTTTGTCACAACCCATGATAGAGAGCTGGTGGCTTTTCTGAGAGTTGCTCAGCAGGTCACAGCAGTGCTGCAAGAGGGTCTAGGCAACCAAAGTGTTTTGAGTGTTTTGACAGTATACAGGAATTAGAGCCTGAGGGCTTCTGGGTTGTGAGATCATGTCTGCTTTATCCTGACTGAGTTTAGTCAGATTGGAGGGTGCTTGGGCATTTCCAGGGAATGATGACTGTGGCTTACAGGTGGGAGAAAAGGAAGTAAACCTAGAGGGGAAAAAAATGGTACTAGCTGATTGTACTGCATTCTTACCTGAAGCAAGGCTGTAGGATGAGTTTTTCTTGCCAATCCATTTTTCATTTTGTCTGGGCAAGGCTGACGTGCATCTCATGAAGCGTACAGGCAAATATGCACTGCAACTGAACACCGGGAATGAGCCTGTAGTGCTAGCATAATTAATTTTCTTGTCATGATGCACTGACTGAATTGTAAACAACAGCACAACCAGCTGGTAAATTATTTGGTTTCTCTTGCATGTAAGGAAGGTGGAAATAGCAATTTTCCTGACTTGACTTATTTGTTGCTTCTTCTTCACTGTACTTAGGTGTTGTTGAAGGGTTTCTGCAGGCCAGGGGTATTGAAGCATAACTATTCTAACATTCTGTGTCACATTCCTTGCTATTGGTGAGTACTTAAGACTATGGAATATAGCAGTTCCTACTTTCCACCTCCCTGAAGTTACTTCAACTCTTTAATTGCTTCATGGAAACCTGCAAATTTAAATCTTACTGCTAATGAAACTATACTAAATTTGCCTCTGAAACCAGTATAGGTGGCAGGTGCTTATGCAAGCATAAAGTCTGGAGAAGAGAAGAAATTTTTTTTGGTTTATATTTTATTCATTCTTATCACTGTAAATTTCTCTTTCAGATTAGACTGATAATGTCACCAGCCTGTCTTTTGAAATTTCTGGGTTTAGTACACAAGGATGTTTAGTCTTCCACTTGGAAGTACTTCTGTATTAAAAAAACCCCAAACAAACCACAACAAACCAGCAAATTCCCCTCCAACAAAAAATACCAAAAGCTAAAATTAAGAAAGCTGTCAGAAGGAGAGCATAAAATATGCCTTTCTTTTTGTAGTGGCATATCACCAGAACAGAAACTGTCCCTTCACAAAGAGGCAGAGTTTCTTGCATTTAGAAGCAAAGTTCTAATAAACACAATGTCTTGTCATCTTAGTTTATGCTTTGATGTTTAACTCTATTTTCCAATAGTATGCAATCCTAGCTAAAGAGAATCCATAAACCCTGGACGTTCTGGATTACTTTCATAAGGCAGGCAATTGCTTTGTGAATTTTTCAGCACATTTCCCCCAGGTAAATACAAGTTGATAGAAACAAACCTGACAATGGTGGCAATGGGTGTGTTTTGGCAAAGCTTTTGTCAAAAGCATCTTTTAAATTCTAGCGTGGAGGTCCTGCCCATTTCTCCATCTTCCCTGTCCTTGAATAGTTTCTATATTGCTCTAATACTTGCAGTTTTCGCTTGATACTTGGAACACATTTTCTGTATCGCAGATGAGTGCTGAAGTCTGAGTGCTGTGAAAGAGCTTTTTCTTTTGGTGCAAATGGAAAACAAATATCAAAACTTTGCTAAGTAGAGGTCTGTTTTTGCAGGAAATTTTAATAAGGACAACTGCAGGAAAAACCTTCCTACTAATCTGAGGCTCTCACCAATCTTTTCATTTTGTTGTCAGAATGTGTAGGTGGAAGGGCTGATGTTCTGCAGATGTAGCAAACCTGAACTGTTACGAGAAATGTGCTGTAATTAGGTATATTAATGGCGAGGTCACTGTTGGACGTAAGAGTATATTTCTGTAACTGTGTGTTTCCTTCTGCTTTTCGCTCACCCTGAAATGAAGCCCAAATGCATTTGACTACTTGCTGTAGGCAATTTATTTGTGGAAAAACACGCCTAGAGTTGTAAAGCATGAGCATTGTCTCTTCCTTTAAAGTACTGCGAAGCAGAACTACCCTTCTGCAATGTTTTGTCACATTTAGTTCCCCTCATTCCCTGCAGACCACAAAATGGAATGGGAAATTCATTTCTACACTTGTAAAACAGCATCCCTGCATTGTTTCTAATTCCAGTGCTGCCTGATCCCAGTATCTTAGTGCCCTGAAGTGGAAGGGATGGTTGAATGCTCTGTGCTACACGATTCGTGATATAATAGGCTGTGCCAGCATGCTTCACGTCTTCCTTTTACTCTTCCTCTGAAATGTACTTTTACCTATGAAAAATTATGTATACTAATAGAAGTGAAAACCTTATGGGTTCATCAGAAATATTTTCTTAATATGATGTTCATAGGTATGTATGTTTGCTTACATCATATTTCTTACACTGTTTATGTTGTGTTAGCTTAGAAAATGTTTTGTGATATTATTAGTCTTGTAGGAGCATGTTAAGATGGTCACAGAAGCGTTTGACCTCCCATGGCAATGTTGTGTGTTGCTTAGAAAAGTCACAGGACACCAGATATTGAGAGGAAGGCATATAAAGCCCTTCTACAGGCAGTATTGAGATTTTGCTATGATATTAAATTCTTTCTTAACATACGCACAAACTGTGTCCAAAGCCACATCTTGTGTCCTGTGAAAAGTCTGGAAAATGAGCTCTAATCTTACATCTTGAACTTTGGCTTTTTTTTCTGAAGACCACCTCAGTTAACCGCCCCTAAAGCTCTATTACTTGCTGTTACAAGTTGCAGAGGAAGAAGAACAGGCATCTGCTTTGCATTTCCGTATTCTTGCTCTTACATTAGAAAATCTGTGTTAAATTCTCTCTTTTCACAGGTTCAATTTCACAAGTTTTTTTTTCTTTTTGGTTCCTTTCCTGATCTGTGTCACAGAGTATAATCCTTGCCAATGAAAATAGCATTGAAAAACCGTAAAATACGGAGCCAGTTACAGTGGGAAAGTGAAAAAAACAATCCTAACAGAAAGTATGCCTTAGAAGTGCTCATTCCAAAGTTGTTAGTTTATTGGTATATTTGGACATTCTACAGAAAGTACATAAAGGAATTAAAAGTACAGGTTGTGTTTATAAAGCTGTGAAGTTTAATGACACAAAGTGGCGCAGCAGGTGGAACTTTACTACAGAGAAGCTACTGTACAAATACTTGTATCAGTACCACCAGCTGTCAATATGTTTTTGGATCAATTTATGGAGTAACTTATTCCTCAGTTAAGAATAAACAAATCATGAAGCAAACTAAGATTTTTTTTTTTAAATTTTCAAAAAAACCCCAAAAAACCAAAACAAACAAACCCCCCAGACCCCCCAACCCAAAAAACTAACAAAATTTCACTTAATCAAATTGAAACAACTTCTATAGCTATCTTAAATAACTTCAGTGTTTCAGATTGCATCAGGAAATTTGTGCCAGTCTACCTACCTAGGATTCAATAGAATTGACTTGTCTACATGAAGTATACTCATTTCTGTGGGAATAATCTGATTAATATGGAAGGCATATAAAGCACCACAGGCCCATACATATAGAAATCTCAGTAGTTTCCTTGCATCCCTAAGATTGCTTTTGTATAACTAAAAATATTTCATTTTGAATTGTTGCATCTATGTACCAGTACAGCTCCCCTTGTTTGGACAGTCTCTCTAATGCTGTTTTCCTCATGCTGTGCTTACCGTCAGCACTCAGTATTAAAGCATGGCATATTCAAAGAATTCTTCTGTGAGAAAGTCCATTGGATCCATCAGGCCATTTTTTGTGTGATGGAACATCAAATATATATGCCTCAAAAAATACAAAGCCTAATTAATGTAATGTGGTGACTCTTAGAAAACTTGTTCTTTTTCATCTTAAAATATGTGCTCTTTGTTATAAAACCATCTTGGTTCCAAATGCACTCTGGGAAACATGTTCCATGTAACATGGAAATGTATTTTTGGAAGAAGGCTTCAGTCTAGATGGAAAAGGCACGAACGATAAAATGTAGTGGGAAGACAGGGAAAAGACAAAGTTTGTGCTTTCCTCTGAGGTCAGAGAAAGACTTGGTGTGTTGCGTGAGAGGGAAGAAGGTGGGAGTAGTGCTTGTGTGTGTATGCATGCATTCACGTACATCCAAACCCAGAAATATTTGGAGTCTTGCAAGTGACAGAATAATTTTTTCAATAATGCATTCTGTTCCTTAATATTTCTCTCTTTCTGTATTCAGGTATCCTTCCTCAAAATTCATATAATTGCTTTCAGAGTTGTTCTGAAAAAGGAAAGGTGAAATTAGCCAGGGTTTCCTGGAAGTGTTCTTGTCCTCATGTCTACCCTGGTTATTTGGTTAATCTCTCTCTTTGCCTTTTTTTAACTTAAACCCTTGTTCTTCACTAGTTAAATTGTCTACAAGGACAAAGTACTTTCAAAGCACAATTAAGAGCATTCTTAAGTAATTTGAGCTGAAGTACTTTTGGGGTTGAATAAGAATCAATTTATTGCTCAGCTTTCTATACTTCTTCAGCAGATATACTCTGGTCTAACAAGTTAGGCTTGTAAAACTAACAAAAGATAGATGGACTCCCCAAAGACCAGCCAGTCCGCTGTAGTGTTGTTATGTGTATCTGCTGTGGAGAACCGGCTATGTAGTGTGAATTGTGATAAAATAAAAATGTTGAGCAGAAAATACTTTTGTATTATGTCATTTATAAGTTGTTAAGAAATCATGAACAAGTTTTACAATCATACTGTCTGGAAAAGGAGGAATCAAGGGAATTTTTCAGGATTATGCTTTATTCTTTTTATGGTTTGTCTTGTCTTAGTATCCTTCTAATACTATAATCAAGTTCATGCCATTTCACTTTGCGAGAATAAAGCTAGTGTCTTTCATTTTGGGCTCCTCAATAATTTTGGAATAAAATATTTAATAGATGCCCAATCAGGAATGTTCTCCACTTCTTTGGTGGCAAATCCAAATACAGTGAGGTTGAAAGCAAATCCGTCAGGAGTTCTTGATGCTGGTGCTTCCCATCAGTCTGTTTCCATGCTGGTGCCAGGTCCTAGAGTTAAAGGATATATACCCTAACAGGCGTTATTCACAGCCCCTTTGACTAGGTACAGCCCGTTACCTGAAGTAAGAAAATCCCTGTTGTCCCAGAGGATTTTGGTTATTCTTTCTGGGGTGCAACTTCTAGACTACATTCTGTCAATAGTTCAATTTTTTTGTTCTTCCAAGACCTGAATATTAGCTCAGCAGAAGAGGTGTTTTTCTGAAATTGCAGTTCAGAAATGACACCAAGAGAAACATCATCTTTTGTGTATATGTTGATGCTGAGAACTGTTAACATTCGTTATTTATAAGGATAAGATTTACTTTTGGTACTACTGATACTTGGTGGAGACAGTGGGACTGAAATAGTAAGTGGTTATAAAGTTAGAAGAGATTGTAGGGGGGCAGAGGTGGAAGGAGTGGCACTTGCATAAATGTTAAATCAACTTTATTCAGGTCATTGTATATTGAATACCTATGACGTTATACCCAAATTGATGAGGTATACTTTGATATTTTTACACGATTATCAAATCACCTGTGAAGTTAGAATAATGAGCTTATCAAGTACCTTTCTAATATGTGCTGAAGAATAAAAAGCTGTAATCTGGGAAAAGTCAATTGACAGATGGGTGATAGTATTCTTATGGTGCTGAAATTGTAGTATCCTTGAAATACGTGCTATGGAGTGCCTCAAACACAGAAAAAAAATGATATTTTACCTCATTTTTGACAGAGAATGAAGAGCTGTAAAGGAGAAGTAGCTTTTACACAGATAATTATGGGTTTATTCTTTTTTGTGCACAGGAATCCTGATCAGCAACTTGCATGAGTTATAGTGCATGTACACACATCACAGGAGGACATGCAAAGATAATATTTTTAATAGGGATAGAAGTGAATTTTCAGGAAATGAAATTAATCAGATGAGAGAGACAATTGCAAAATCAGAATATTTTATTAGATGCTCCATGACCCCACTAGCTTGCAACTGAGAAATTTCACTTACAGAAAGAGCAAAGGCAGCTATAAAAATATAAGAGGATGTATGGTAAATTGAAAGAAGAAAAAAACAGGCAAAGAGGACTTAAATTAGATTCTTAGAAATGTAGAAAATTCATTAGATATGCCAAATGTCAGGAGGAGAAATATATGGCTGAAGAGCAACGGATGATAAGGAAACTAAGCATACGGGGAACAAAAAGAATTCCAACTATGTTTTCAGCCTGTTCTAAAGGAAGGTGTGTTGATTTTTTTTTTCTTTATCTGGGGCTAAAAAAAAGGGTATTATTTAATCAATATAGCCACTAAAAGTACCACAATTAGTATCACAGAATGAGCTAGAATTCACTAACAAACTCACATCAAAAAGTTTTAAGAGGGCTGCCTGAGGAGCTGTGCAGCCTACTGATTAATGATCTGTTTGGCTCACTTCAGAACACTGGAAGAATTGCTTGAAGGTGAGGAAAGCTTTAGCTGTGTATTTGTGTGGTGGCTGAAGGTAGAGAGGAAGAGTCATTGATCCCTTGTACAGTTTTTGAATAGTTGATATAGGTTTCAACAACAAAGTACTAAAGGAAGGCTGTAATAAAAGAAGAAATAATTTTATTGCTAAAAGACCAGAAAATAAAGTTTAGTTTGAAAGGCTCTGTCTCTTCTGACAGGGTTACAAGTTTAGCTGATGCAGGCAATACAGTTGATATAATTGTTTTTATAGAACATATGACTTGATAATAGCATATCGACTATGGAATTGGAATGATATAAAATTCACCTGGTACACAGAGAAGGGATTTATACCTGGATAATTGTCAAGTAACGATTGTTGTTGGTTCTTGCAGACAGTGACATTTGATGTTGTTATTTTCAAAGTAGTCAACAGAAAATAATTGTTAAAGTTCGCACGTGACACAAAACTGAGGAACTGGACAATGTGACCGGACAGTGTGAAGTCCTATGTCCAGAACTGAAGCCCTTAGTGGACTGCAGTGATGAGAAGGACTAATATGATTATTAGCTGTAGAAACAGAGGGACTTTCCAGTAGGAATAGAGGTTGTCCTTCATGATTAGTTGTTACAGTTTTGACCCTGGCTAGCAGCAAAATTCCACAACAACCAGGACACTAGAAGTGGTCTCCCTGTTCCTGGAGCACCATGTCAAACCCTGGGGTGATAATTCCAGGAACATCTCAATAGGGAATATTTTTCTAATGGGGGCAGAGGGCTCAGAGTGGTTGCACAAAATCAAGTATTTTAGTTTAGCAAAACACTCCTAAACTTTTTGCTAACACTTTTTTTTTTTTTTCCCCTTTAATAGACAAGATAATGTATCACTATAACAATGTCTGGGTTGAGGCTGGTCTTCCAACGCTGGCAATTTTGAAATCAGGACCTTTTTTCCTTTTTTTTTTTTTTCTTTTTTTTTTTCCTGAAGGTGAGTGAATGTTAAATTCTGCTCAAACATTAGCCTAACTGTCTTCAAACCATGTTTCTATATTCAAACTCATATCTGTGTTATTTGGGTGAGCAAACTATGCATTGACAGTGGTACCCTCTAACTTTCACATCAATGTGGGCTTTCTCGACCCCAAAACCAGCAACTCATTTCAGCTGAACAAAATAAGGTTCAGAATTATGCCTAAAGGTGAAATCCCGTAAGTAATAAACTGCCAGCTTCTGTCCTTTTGTCAACAAAACTTAAAAATGCCCTTTCTTTTGACTTTATAAAGTCAAGTTATTACAATTCTGTTTGTGCTTCCTTGTTTCTGTGGAAACAGTCAGTCTAATTTTAGGGAATACTCTTTGCACTATCCTTCAGTTAAGCTTTACGTAAATCTATGTAGTACCACTGGTGCCTGTTGCACTGTCATGAAGAAAACTCAAAATGCATTTGGAGAAAATGTACACATCAGATATGGAGAATGCAAGTGAATTTTTCCAAAAGGAAAAAAACCCAAAACAACCAAACATGAAAATCAAACACAAATCTAAGCTGTATGAGGAAGCTCTGTGTTTAAGTAAATGTGCTGTCACTGGATTTGCCTGAAATAGTACCAAAGGAAGAAAGAGTCTAGCAAGAAGTGGGTCTCATTTAACTCAGATATGTAGCAGAACTCTTCCTTATGGATATTTAATTGTAAAATAATTAAAATATACAGTGTCACATGCACATACAGAAATGAAGTAAAAAAGCAAATTGGAAGAGAGAGAGAGACAGCGCCATTCAGTCTCTAAAGACTAGATAACTTCATCGGTGTTTATTACAAAGATGAAGTTACCTGAATAATGTAACTTCTGAAACCCTACCTGTAAGGGCCATGCTGCCTGTACTAGAACCCTGGGGCCAGTGCATTGCATACAATTCTCTGAGGATTAAAAATGAGGGGAAATGTCATATCTTGTTTCAACTGTCAAGGGAATATCAGCAATGGATTAGAACCATCTAATCCATAGTCAAAACCAGGAGCAAGATCTCTCCTTCTGCCAAAACTGCAACAGGGAATATCACTATCAGGAGCTGTCAGAATTTGCTCAGGAAAATGGTGCTTCCAAATGTCAGGGAGACATGAGGTTTAAGAATTCCAGCTTTAAGAATGGTTTCGTCCCAGTGTTTAGATCAAATAACAGCTCTACAAATATTCCTGCATGCTTCAGCACCACTGATGATATCCAGGACATAGCATTAGGAAGTCCATGGAATGTGTCTTGTAACCACAAGTTCTTAATATTGAGAGCAAAAGAATCTGTATTATTGAATCTAAAATGAATGGATATAATCTGCACAAAATTATATGCAAGGAGATTCAGCCATAAAGAGTAACTGAGCCAATTATTGAATCTGGTAATAGTAGGGGGCCTAAAAAAATTAGTGTGTGCATATGTGCTTGTTGTTTTTGGTTCATGGATGAGCCCCAAACAGCTCTCAGCAACCCTGAGTGTACTCGCTTAAGTTGACTTATCTCAGGCAGTAAACAAATGCTCATCTATAACACTGCATGTCTGTGCACAATTATATTAACAAAACTACTTCAATTACTTCTCTAACAACAATAAACAACTGTAGAACATATAATCACAGAGAATGTATTATTAATTATCGCGTGCTTAACCCAATAATATTGTAGAACTAACTCTGTTTATCCTCTCTCTTGTTCTCTTATTTTTAACTGTGTTATGAATTAAGAGGAATTTTAATTAGTTGAATATGGTTTTGTTTTCTTTTGGCTTTGATCTTGGAATGTTATTCTAGATGTATGAATATTTATGAATGGCAAATATATCATATGGGAAATAGTGTTATAGAATATGCAGATGGAAGAGAATCTTCACAGGAAAAGTAATGCTGCTTCACTTAAATTTGCTAATAAGGAATCTGGGTAATTTATGCAATGTGCTTTGGAGAGTTAACATAGATCCCAAAATACACGTACCAAATTACTATTTTCCTTGAATTGATGTGAACACAGTGTCTTATTTAGATTTACATTCAATAAACTGAGTAGTTTTAAAATATTCTATTTAGAGATTAATTTACTGTTAAGATTTTAGGTGGGAATATGTCAAACTTCCCATTCTCAGAAGTAACTTGAGCACTTGGAAGAGCAGCTCCCATTAACAGAAAGCTGGGGTATTCTCCTAGCAGGAGCAGACATTAAATTTTCTAAAAGATAAAATTATCTGAAAATATAAACCATTTAGAAATTCA
>NW_010141242.1:0-14783 GCF_000699245.1 Pterocles gutturalis | reverse complement strand
TCCCTACACTGAATGGGGGTTTTGTATGTAACTTTTGCATGTTCCTAGCTGTTACGAGGGCTGCCATACCCAGCTTAGAGCTTCATCTGGTTTGGACAGAGACATGAATTAGTATTTATGCCCTGATCACAGTAGTGTCTTCTCTTCTACATTAAGTCAATCTATACTAAATTCCTTCTGAAGTCCCAAATAACTATGTTTTAAAATTAATTTTGAGCAGTTGTGCTGTTTCTAGCTGTATATGTCTGGTGGCCCTGAGTCTCTTCCACCTCTCTGCTTGTCCGGCAAACAGTTTTTCTGTACATGTCAGCTGACCTGTTGCTGTGCTTTAATTTGTGACTTGTGAAATACATCTTGTTAGAAGCAGAAAAAGCTACCCCCAGAAGAGTACAGTTGGTGGCAGTGCAAGAAAGACAAAGGAACTGGCAGCAGAACAACACGCTGCTGGGAAAGCATCTGTGCTTTAAGAAGTAGTGTGGGGAGGGAAGAGAGAGCAGTGTGTGAGGTGGAGGCTGCAGCTCCTGACTTATACATGATACAAGGTCAAGATAATAAATTAAAACATGATAAACGGTTTTAGTTAATTTACTCAGTTCTATTATTTTTTCCTGTTTTGACAGGGTTAGTAGGAATCAATTCTTTCTAGAGGCTGCCAGAGATAGGCTCAGATGCTCAGAGAAGTCCTTAGACCACATGCTGAAAAGCCTAACTTGTGTCCTGACCTACCCTGTGCTGCCTTCTGTTGCTCTTCTGACCAGTCCCCTTAAGTCATACCCATCTCTGAAGTATATATAACTCTCAGCAAGACATAGCTAGATGTTTGATCTGTTCTGGTGCCTTTATTCCTTTTGATGCTTCTTCACAACATGCGTGGAAGCTGCTTCCTCTAAACTGATGTATTTGCTGCAGAGGCAGGGCTGTTTCCTTTTTGTCTTAAACTTGTGTGTGTGTGGTGGGTTACAATGGGAGAGGGCTTATATGGCTTTGCAAGCTCTTGGTTTCCCAAAGAGCACGTTGCCAGATGAAGCTCTGGAGAGAGCCTTGGCCTTTCTCTGACGGCTGTGATTATGGTCTCAAGCACTGTGGTACAGTACATGGAAAGAAAAGCTTCTTTAGTATCTTAGGTAGTTATGAAAAGTCCGACATACGGTGGCCCCATTTCTGCTGTCAGTTTTACAAGTACAAGGCAGGGGGGAAAACCATCACGGAAGGCAGAAAAGAGCCCTGTGGTTTTTCCCTGTCATACAGAGAGGTATTCCATGGAAACACTATTCCATAGCTTCCACATACTTTTCTCAGTCTGGTACTTTGGCTTCTGCAAAAAAACACCAAACACAATCAACCCCAACCCCGTCTCAACTCCCACAGAGTGTGGAAGTCTCAGCTGAGCTGTTGTTAGTTAGAGAATGCTTTGTACATATTTTTATTTTAATGACAATACTTTGTGGTGAACAGTAATGTTTAAAATTTATAATGTCATAAAGTAGGAGATAAATATTTTGCATAGCTCTGATAAGTATTTGATTTTTTTGTAGTTGTTTTTGGGTGGGTTTTTTTGGTGGTGTTTGATGAAATGAAGGCTACAAAAGCCCTGCAGTTAATTGCAGTTCTCTGTCTGCATCATTTTTCTTTAATACAGAGCCCAGGATGAAAAGCGAGTGGGCTACAAAAGAAGTGTGAATGCTGTGTAGAATGCTTAAAATATTTACCTCTCAAGTACTTTCACAAAATGGAAGAAATAACACAGAGAAAATAATTTTCCTGCCTGTAACAGTAGAATTGTAATTACATTTAATTCTACTACTCATTGGCTGTTGAGCAACCTTTTCTTTCCCACTCTGCCTCTTAGCATTTGTTACACCTCTTACAAGGACATTAGATTCACTTTTAGAAAATTTGATTTGCTTCAAAATCATTAACTCTACAGCTAAATCTGACTTACTAGTTGGTTTGTTTTTTGGTTGGTTTTTTTGTTTTTTTGGTTTTTTTTTTTTGAGGAACTCCCCAATGTTTTATTTGGTATCCTTATTTTGAGGACAGACTAGAAAGCAACTTCTCATGACTAACTGGCTGAATTTATCAGTAATTGAAAAGGAACCTTTGCAAAAGGAATGGATGATTTGTAAGGTGTGGGCATGTGACTGACTATGATAATATCACAGCAACATAACAAGTCACTGATCTTTAGTTACGATAGCAAATGTAGGTGTGATAAATTACCATATATTTGTTTTCTTAGTTTTGATGTTGTATCTTAAGAATATGTAATATTTAAAATTCATTCCATGCATGGTTAAATCTTTATGGTTGCATGTAACAAGCATAAGCTAACCCGTAAGTATAAGCAAATTAATAACTTAAGTGAAACCTAGCTGTTAATGTAATTCTTCAGAGAAGAAAAAATAGTTGAAACCTGGTGATAATTTAAATTTGTACGCTTTGTTTTGCTCTAGTCAACATGAACTTGGTGTATGATCAGAACTGAATCCAGAAGATTTTCCTCTTATACAGGAAAGTGAAAACAGCCCTTCAATTTAATTTAAAAAACTCTAAATTTCTTCTGTTATCTTATCTACCCTGACAATGGAAAAATCCAGATTTCCTGCATGTTCTTATACCTAGCAATAGTAAATTTAGAGCAAAATTAAAGGCACAAACCTACATAATAAAGGCAATTTTTTCTTGTTTGTTTAACAAGTGCATGGTTAAATTCAAAGTTAGGTGTCATTTCTGTATAAAAATACTAGACCATTTTACTTGACTATATTTTCCCAAAGAATTATGCTGCAGCTTTCACCATATTCTTAACATTTTCAGAGGAATAGTGCAATAAATTTTAGAAAAAGAAACATTGTGTACCAAGCTCAAAAAGCATGAAATGGCATAGTATTAGGCTAGATGAGGATGCCTGGTGTCAAATGACATTATCATTCTCTTAGCAGCATGGTTCACAGTCACTCTTGGCTGGCTCCCAGACCTAAGCGTACTGCTGTGTTAGCTAGAGAAGTCTCTTATAAACTCTGTTAAGAATCAGGAAAACTGTTTGCAGAACAAATATCTTACCATGTTTGCAATACATCTGATAATCCTGATAGATTTTTAGTTGCCATAAAAAAAAATAGTTCTTACGGAACTATTTGTATATTTACTTGAATGTCACAGCTTAGAACGGGACAGTTTATAAACTTAGGGATGTAAGGGATGCAGGAGAAGCTGATTTGTTCCTTATGTGTAAAGCTAGAACTCAGCATATCACGTCCGAATAGTTTGCTATTATTTTCTTTGCAATTCTAAACAGGAATGCAAAACTGAAAAATTTACAGTATCTTTCCAAAGAAGAGAATGATGCATTGCTGCTAAGCACTCATTGAGGGATTGGTGATGCTCTCTGTTTGTGTGTCTGTCTCTTTGTCTCTCTTTCTGCCCCTCTTTCTTATCTTTTGTACTCTGTCTTCCGTCTGTTTTTTGCCTCAAATAACAATTGAATCTGCCCCTCTTTCTTATCTTTTGTACTCTGTCTTCCATCTGTTTTTGCCTCAAATAACAATTGAGCGTTTTTTGGTGCTTGCTGAATTGATAGCTGATATCTGGTGATAATTGAGAAGTGTGATTTGGTGCTTGACTCTGAGAAGTTGATTTGTGATATTTTTGCAGTTGCTGAAGCAAATAAAATTGTGTTGTATTGTTCCTTGAGTCTTTCTTATCTTTTGTACTCTGTCTTCCATCTGTTTTTGCCTCAAATAACAATTGAGCGTTTTTTGGTGCTTGCTGAATTGATAGCTGATATCTGGTGATAATTGAGAAGTGTGATTTGGTGCTTGACTCTGAGAAGTTGATTTGTGATATTTTTGCAGTTGCTGAAGCAAATAAAATTGTGTTGTATTGTTCCTTGAGTCATTGTCTGACTCCACCTAGCTGGTGCTCCTTTTTGGGGAATCACAAAAAATACCCTCTTGACTATCCACTGGAGTGGGGCAAGACAGAGGCTCTTCAGGCACTACTGGTAGGTCATTAGGAAAACTTTTGGAAAAACTCTGTTATTACTGGGTGCTTATTTCATTTGCAGGAGAAACAGAAAAATCCCTCAACTTAATGTTTTAGCATGCTGCTAATGACTCTAAATTAAGAGGCTGTGATTTCTGAATTATTTTGTGGAAAGTAAATTTTTGCAGTTTTTTACTTAAGGAAAATTATTATTTATGTTAAATTTTTCCATCTGCAGTCAGTGATATGAAGGTTAACATATTCAGCTCTGCAAACTAGATGTACCTTGCTTTTGTGGAAAGTAAATTTTTGCAGTTTTTTTACTTAAGGAAAATTATTATTTCTGTTAAATTTTTCAATCTGCAGTCAGTGATATGAAGGATAACATATTCAGCTCTGCAAACTATATGTACCTTGCCCTAGAGCCAGGTTGTAGACATTATACTGTGTTACACTGAAAGTCATCTCAAGACTTGTCTCTCTTCTTCCATACTCTCATACAGTTGAGAACAGAGTTTGCCCCTTTTTGAAGTAGAGCATTATGTAAAGGTGGACAGCAAAGCCTTTAGTTGCCTGGAAGTCCTACTAGCTTAGTTTTTGGGGCTGTGTTTTGGTTTGGTTTTTGGTTTTTTTCCCCCCTGTCATTTATGAGTTGAGTCTAATTTGGACAGGGGAAAAACTCTACTTCAGCTACTTTTTCATAATGAAAAAAGGATCAGGGTTTCAGAATGAAACATGACATGGAGGAAAAGGGGAAAAAATTCTTTTTACCAGATTCCCTTTATGAAAGATAATTTGCTTGAAGGGGAAATTCCTATCAGGGAAGTATCTGTGATGTTTTCATGCAGAAATCACATCGCTATAGAAAAGAGTGCTATGTAGGTGCAGTGATCGTCTACAAAAATAACAACTGACATAAGATTTCTTAGTATGACAAGGCTGGGACCAAAAGACAAGTTTTCAGGTTCTGATTTCAGGATATGTGTTATGTGTACATGCCTGTATATGAGAGAGAGCAAACATTAATGTGTCTTCAAGTATGCAGTCACATTCTATTTGGTTATAGTTGAAAAGAAGAATAACACTAGCCCAGGATTCTACATGCTTCATTAAAGTAGTGTTAAGCTGCTTTTTGCAAATCATGGCCTTTATTAATTTCTATTTGTACAGCTACAAAAAAGTGAAATATGAAAAAAACTATTATCCCCATTCATGCATTCCTTGTGATTTGATGCGAGAACATACATGCGTGTTTCCAGAGCTAAAGAAAAATATTTACTTTCTACAAGAGAAGCAGAATCTTGTCTGATGCAAGATGAACAAATGTCACCATTTCTTATTGCCAGCACGTTGAGACATGGAAATACCCAAAGTGTAGTTTTTGTATATGTATTCTCTAATAATACCTCATATGTTTGCTAGAACAGGCATGAAATGGGAAAATTTTAATAATTTTAGATTACTATATCTTAAATAATTATTTTCTCCAAAGAGTCAAACCACAAAATGTTTCAAGGAAAGAGCTTTCCAGAGGAAAGCCAGCTGCATTCCTATTTGTTTGATAAGAGTGGGGAAAAATGATGTAGCACTGACTTTATGAATGTATGGAGGAAGAGAAGCAGAAAGCCTCTTTAATGTATTTTCTGAAAGCCTGAGAAAAGCCAAATGGAATTTTCAACTATTGGTTGAGTCAAAGGCCCTAAGCCTACCCAGTTGGGCTCGAGACAGAAATGTGGGTTTGTCACTGGTTTGTAATAAATAAAGGAAAAAAAATGGGTGAAGGACCCATCCTTTACCAAATGTGTGTGTGGGTGAAGTGAATCATTCTGTTCTTCTTCACAGCAGGCCATCGTATATCATTAGTGTACTTCTCATCAGACGGTGGGTTTTGTAGATGAAGAACAGATCTATTTATTTTTTTCTCTGAAAAGTGTGGTTGAGCAAAGATCTAAACACACACAAAAATCTTATTTTTGTTTGCTGATGAAAATGAAGGAGAAAAAAAAAAAAAGAGGGGATAGCCAGGACTGTAGTCAGAGTCAGCATTTTAAATTAAATTACTCTCCCTCTGCTTCACTCCCCCCAGCACTCTGGCACCACAGCTGACAAGCATTTTCTAAAGTCAGTCTATCAAAACACTTAATAACTGCAACAGCACTGCCAGTGCTGGAATACATGTGTGCGGTGAGGTTTAAGAAAAACAACATGTCCTAGCCCTGTAGAGCCACAAGCTGCAGCCAGCTCATGTGTGGATCCATCCATCCAGGTTGTGCTCCAGCAGCTCTGCAGCACGAGGGAAAGTGCTGCTCTGCAACTGGAGGTGCAAAGAGAAAACCTGCAAAAGGTCTACTTGAGCTAGCCCGAAGCTGGCTGTTTCAGATGCCCCTGCCAACGAGTGGCAGTGGGCAAGTTGGGGTTGGGGGTTCCTGTTTGAGGCTGGCAGGGCTCTTCAGTACTCTCTTGTGTGACTGCTCATTCTGCAATGGAGGCTGCAAGGCTGCTGTGATGGGTTACCTGAATTGGACTAAGCATATTCTGTTGCAGTTGTATCTCTGTGGGTCTGTATACGTGTGTGCTTTGTTTGTTGTTCAAAATAATTTCATGGTGTGTTGTACTTCAGCTATGGGCTCAAAGTTCTAGCTGTGAAATGTGTTTTCCTTGGGAGAATCAGTAGATCTTGTTTAAAAAAGCTTGTTTTGTTTTTATACAAGTGATAAGGTAAATAAAAAAAGGCATATGTGTTAACTTGAAAGCTATATGTAATAGCTAGAGTAAGGAAGTCCGTAGAGTTTCTCCATGGGGCAAACTTTTTTGAAAGTCAACAGCAGATTTATCTGGAAAAGAAGTGCATGGGAAATTTAGGGTTTGACCAAAGCAATGTTGTTAATAATCTTATTACTGATTATCTTATTTATCTTCACAAGCTTTTACTAACACAGTTTTTAAGTGAATGTCCACTTACTAGTTCTGAACTTCTGTTGCCCATTTCAAATGTTCTGGAATTGTTTTCCATATGTGTGGTTGCTACCTGCAGTCTGTTGCCTTAAAATGAACTGAGTAGGTCACTGGAGTTCATGCAAGAGAGACATAGTCCCCAAAGAGCCCTGGGGTGGTTTGTCTTCTCCCTTATTCATCCTGGTGAAGCAGAGGGGCTCTGTGCTCCTTTTTTTATAAGTGTTATATAGATACAAGAAAGATATGAGAATTATGAGACTTGCCCTAATTACTCACCATTTGTGTCTTGGAAGAATTTAATATCTTGCTGCAAACATCAGCATTTGGGAAAAAAAAAAAAAAGCAATCTTCTGCTTTCCTTTTCTTTTTTTCCTATTTTTTTTCTTCTTTACCTATTTCAGACATTCATTCTTCATCTCATCAGTTAAAGCTCTTCGGGAAATGCCCTGAATTTACTCCCTGGTGGAGAAATCATCAGAGTGTGTTCATGTTAAATGAAGATTAGAATTTTGCAGCTGACTGAACATGAGAGCAAATTCACTATTCATATTAATTAGCTATGATTTTCCCAAACTAATTTCACAGACATTGATCCTAAACTTACACAATAACATGCATCTCTCCATAGAGTTGTACAAATAAATATTTTAGAAGGAAAATCTTAAAAGGTGTTTAACATCAACCCTAACACCTTTCTTGCATGCGTAATAGAAAAAGCAATAAATTTCGAGGTCTATGACTTAGGCTGAGCAGATGCGTTGCACAGTTTTTAGAAAAAAGATAATTCTAAACTTTGAATTATCCAATATTCTCTTCTGCTTCAGGTGAAGTCAGTGAATCCAGCTGAGCTGCCAGCACAATTGGGGGAGCTGAATTAAGTCTGTCTGCTGGCAGCTCTAGCTGGGAAAGGGAAATGGCATGCATATGCAGAGTAAGAACTCAGGAGAAGTCCTTTCTTTGCCAATCTTTTAATATTCTGTGATCTCCTATTTTGATAGTGGAAGAAGAGAGGTCACTTCTAAAGGGTGGTTGAGTGTATCTTCATAAACGGGCAAACAATGTAATTGTGCGCACCATCAAAGTCAGTAATACAGCAGACGTACTCTGCACCTGCTGATGTGGAAGGGGGGAAATGGAGTTTCAGATTAAGAGCAAGGCCGATGGGGGTGTGTAAAGCCTGTTATTGCTGTGCTAGTTGGTGTATTTGCCAAAAGGAAAGCTGCTGATTGTTCTGGACTTTGTGTTAGAATACGGTCTGCTTACCAGTTGTGATGAGGGACCTACATGTTTAGCCCAAGCTTGGGTGATAGAGTTGATGTGTGAATATGCCCATTTTATCAAAGGCCCTTCCTTGTTTCAGGCTCTTTCTGATACTTATTTCTTCCTGCTGTTTTCCCTTGCTATTTAATACTCTCATTGCTGGCTACCAGTCTAAGAGAAGCAGTCATCCGAATGGGCTCTGCTGGTGAAGAGCTTGGCCATTTCCCTTCCTTCACTTCTAACACCTTTTTGTTGCTTGATTTTCTTGATTTTTCTTTATCTCAGATTATTGAGAGTGATCAGGAAGATGTCTGCCTTCTCTTCCCCACTATCACTGATGGATTCCTGTAGTTTTAGAGAGAAATATATTTGAAAAAAACCCAAACCCATACATGTGGTTATAGCTAGTTTCTCTTGATTGTAACACTAAAGAACATTCAAAGCAATAGCAAGAATTGACTAGGAACTGCAAATACCTCGCAGTTTTTTTGCACTTCTAGTACTGAACTAGTACTCTGTATCTCTGTAAATCAGCCTGTTATTAAAAGCCCTAGGAGAAAAGAGACTGATAGAGCTGCAGAAAATAGGCATGTTAGGGCAGCAGTGTTTTCCTATTTATTTTTGCACAATCACAAAAGAACATTTTAGATGGTCAAAGAATACATGCCATTGATTCACCTTTCTTTTTTTCTTTTTCACCCATGTTTTTGACTTAGCCTTTCTTCTGCCACTAGGTCAATTATAGGAGTTGAAATGCAGATTTCTTGGATATTACTCTTCTCTCCATTAGAGGCTATCCCTTATTTTAAGCAGAAGGTTCGTGCTTTCACATGGCTGTGGCAGAATCTCTGTTCATGGATTTTCTTTTTTAACCGTTATCTTTGTCATATTCTCATGACTCATAAATCACCCAAGGCATAAGGCAGAAAGAAATGGGTTAATGCAGTTATTCTTGCATAGTGCAACATGAATTTGGCTTTCTGATACTGCAAATATACGTATTCCCTGGGTTCTGCTCCTCATTAGGACTTGGTCATCTCCAGTTACAAGGACATTGTTTCTGTGCTTTGGAGCTAGTGTGTTCTGGCGGTCTCAGTCGTGTTTGTCCGCTGATGCCTCATTGTTTTGGCTAGGCGAATGACTAATGCTGTCATCCCCGTTAGCTGGGGAAGAAGCTTAGGTCTGATATTCAGCATTTGACACCTGATCAGATAAATCAGTTCAGAACAACTGAGACACTGCCTGCTGGGCCAGGGCTGCAGGAGCTGCTTCTATTTTAAGAAGTTACACAGCACATTTAGCATACTGATCGCAGCACTGTAGATGGAAGTAAGTCAAGTGATCTTTTCTAGGAAAAGTGGTTTCAGGTATCTGAAATCAGCACACCTACATTCTTTTTAGCTTTTATTGAACATAAAATGATAGTGGAAGGTTATACGGAAGTTGTAAATTTAAGGCAGGTCACAGGAATCCTTCCTCTGTGTGTGTGAGATGAACACTAACCCCTTAATGGTGTTAGCCTTCTAAAGCTGCAGCAAGCAGGTCTGATGTTTGGGCTGTGTTGGCATCTAGTATCATGCCTGCTGTAAGAGGCTAACGAAGGGATGTTCATTGGTGCCACAAGCACACTTTGCTTTTCTGCTGTGTTAGCAGGGTGGTTAGGCACACAAATAATAAGAAAAAACCTGTATGGGTGGACCTTCTTGGGTTTTGCTGTAGCTTTTTTTTTTTTTTTCCTGATGGAGTACAAGACTGTTGTGGGTCTTACAGTGTGCTCCCCAATGTCCTGAGCAACCAGACTGAATTTGTTAATGAACATGCATAGGACCAATTGATCATTCTAGAGTTAGACCTCCACTTTCTCATATGCTAATTGTAGGGTCAAACTGGGTAACTCAGCTGTCTGACCTGTGATTTGCAGGAGATTTGCAGGATTTAGGGCAACCTAGATTTAAGTAGCTGAATGACAACACCTTCTGCCAGGGCTATCTGCAGCTACAGG
This sequence comes from Pterocles gutturalis, assembly GCF_000699245.1. Lineage (NCBI taxonomy): Eukaryota > Metazoa > Chordata > Aves > Pterocliformes > Pteroclidae > Pterocles > Pterocles gutturalis. Next base: position 4,582 of record NW_010141242.1, on the reverse strand, counting down.
AGGTGATCATTGTATAGAAATAATGAGCATGCACAAAAAAACTCTCACATCATCAACATTCAAAGATGTCCCTGAGTTGAAGGGAGTGACATGGTTTGCAACTTGAATCTACTGTTTCATTTCTTGAAAACAAAACAAACCCCAAACCAAATTGCAACCAGTTACAGCAAGACAGGAGAAAGGCATTGTTGGAATAATTAAGACTCTACTTTGTCCTCATACAAGAGTAGCTACAGAAAAGGTATTTGGCCTGATGTTCTCTCTGAAGGCCCAACTGTGGCATCTTGAAGACAAACTTGCACGACTTCTAGAAATCCTTCTGTCCGTGGGTGCTTTGAGGGAGAGCCTGGCATGTAAACGTTTTGATATTTTTGTCTGCTTTGGAAGCAAAAATTATTAATATACCTGTAGGTGGGAACCCATTGTTCCATTCATCTCTTGGCACATGCTGTTGGGACACACAGAGCCTGTAGTCTTTGTCTGTTGATGAACTCTGCTCTTAAAAATATGTTGAAGACAAGATTCAGACAGATACAGAAAGTGTTTTTTTAGTGTAGTAGCTAGAGGAAGGTACTTTTGGAATTCAAGCTGCATAGTATTTTCCAGGGTACTGCTGGTCTGTAGATATGGGAACAAGAAAGTGCTGGCAGTATTAAATAGGCTTCACATTAAATCTGACTGAATATAGCAAGAAGAGCAGAGAAAAGGTATATGATACAAATTTCATTGCAGGTGCTTCAAGACTCTAATATGTTCTCTCATTTATACAATAGGAGAAATGACAGGTGTAAGGAGGCATGGCAGATAGGAGGGATAGAAAGAGGATAAATTCTTTGCAGGAGCTGGATCTTGGTTGTGGCAGTGGATGTTCTGTCCCTTCAAAAGAGGGACAAAAATTACAGCAGCAAAGAGGTCAGCCTAGAGAGAGGAAAGAAGGCAAGAGATGCTTTCTACCCCTGCTGCCCTCTCTTATTTCCCAAAAGTGTTATTTGCTTCCTGGAGAACTGGGCATCTTCCCAGGCCTCTTCCCTGTCCCCATCAGAGACTGTTCCTCAGGGCATTCTTGAGATGGGAAAAATAAATTGTGCTGCCAAGTAAAGAAATGCCGAGTGAGCTTAGAACAACCCCACACTGCTGCCCCAGTTCATTCCATCTCATGCCCATGGAGAGCTAGTTGCTGCCCACTCCTGCTGCTTCTTACCAAATTGTTGCCTGTCCTCATATTTGAGAGTTAAGAAGGGTTGTTCAGTAAGGCATTCATGGTAAAAGCAGAATTTTATGCCATATTTTATGTATGTGACTTTGAACTTCTGTAGAATGTAATAATCAATTCATAATTCAGCAAAATATTTGAAAATTCTGGGACCAAGTTAATTCTCTGTTCTGCTAACTCAATCTGTTGAATTGGTATTGCAGGTGTTCTTAAAGCTACGTGTGCGACGCTTCAGTCAAGACAGAGCAGAATTGAAACTCATGCCTAAATAAGGTAAGTCCCCATTGTTCAGACTGTATGCATCATTAGAGGTCTACTTTAATGTTGAAGTGTATGCTTACAAGCCAACTCTCAAATAACCAAAGTCTCAGTTTGTTATGTGTACCTCTTCTGGGTAATGTTTTGGGCAAACTGTCATTTTTGTGTGTCCTCACAATAAGATGGGATGTCAGCAAATAAAAGCAGAAGAAGAAAGGTTGTTAACTGTTCCAGTAGTGAACTTCTCATGTAAAACATCTTTCAGTGTTTACCAGGCAGAACCTGAGGTAGCAATACAAAGTTAAGGCCTTCTGTGAGGGATGTTTATATATGCATGTGCTTCAACTGTGCTGTTTGTAAGATACTTTACATCTCAGAAAATTTTGTTCCATGGTGCTGAATGGCTGAAGACCTCTTCTCATTAGCAGAATGACTGCCTGGGGTGATAGGTGATGCTCACAAGCTTTCAACTTGCTGTTCCTGATGTATTTTCAGGCAGCAAGAAGCATTTGTATAGTGTCTGTGTGGGACATGTGGCCGGCTCACCATAGTTTTTCACTTCCTAAGGGTCTCTGGAATGAATTAATAAGTCTGTTGTTGTGTTATTGTGTTTCAGTTTGATAATTTTTGTGAAATTTCATTATAATATGCTCTTCTTTGTCAAAAGTGAAGTGTATCAAGTAAAATAATATTGTAAATAAGAGTAAAAGCTTAATTCAGGGTGATGATAAATCAGCAAAGTTTTTCTGAATTGATAGTCATTAATTTGGATTTATCACCTTTCAATTACTTTCTAACTCTCTTTTCTTTCATTTCACTGGAAGTGTTAGAATGTCTACTAGTGAGAAGTCACAGAAAATGATCAACAGGAAGATGTGAGATTAGTGCTGTCTGTAACAAGTTTAGAAGATTTAGCTGGGAGATTGTTGTACCTGGAGGCACTGTAGGATGGAATTGTTCTTGCCTCAGTACTCTCAAAGATTAAAGAAGGAAATCCCATCACTTTAGGATACTTGCTGTTTTCCTCTTCACATGATGGTAATTACTTGTGAGTGTATAATAAGAGATAGGGCTGAACCACAGATCTGAACTTAAAAAATGTTTCATCTGGGTAGAAATTTTGGTCTACTTCAGCTATGCAAAAGAACAGTGAAAGCTATAGTGTGGTTTAGCTTTGCCATAGAGGTGAAAAAGTTGGCTGAGTTAAATGGAAGGGATTTATTTTTAATGTGGCTGGAGTAATTTTTTTTTTTTTTTTGGCTGACAAAAGAGGAAGATTTTTCTTCTTTAATTTAAGTTTTTAAAGGTAAAGAAAAAAGTACGGTGAAATCAGCTAGAATAACATGTAATATCACAGTACTTTTCTCCTCAAAGTGTAATTCTAATTTTTGAAACTGTTTGCTTGTTTAATTGTCTTTTAATTTAATCCTTTATTAGGAATGTGTGCAGTCATTACTGAATCTTAGCAAGAGACTGCACAGGATGATTTAGTATGCTGCCATACTATGATACCCTGGTTGCTGTGTTTGACTTTTGGTCTTGTCCCTGCCAACTCACAGCTGACACCGTGCCATTCCAGCATGGCCTGTTATGTGTTTTGTCATCTTTTACTGCTTAGATAAATTTAGAACTTTTTGGGACATCTGCAGGGTTTCATTACTGCCGGTTGTTATGAGGAAATCCTGCAGTGCATTCCAGCTTTCATGTGCCATAGATTTGTGGCATGGTTTTTTGTTTTTTTGGGTTTTTTTTAAGAGAATAGGACTCGTAACATTCCAGCATGGCCTGTTATGTGTTTTGTCATCTTTTACTGCTTAGATAAATTTAGAACTTTTTGGGACATCTGCAGGGTTTCATTACTGCCGGTTGTTATGAGGAAATCCTGCAGTGCATTCCAGCTTTCATGTGCCACAGATTTGTGGCATGGTTTTTTGTTTTTTTGGTTTTTTTTTAAGAGAATAGGACTCGTAGGATCGAATGAAGTTGTTGCAAGTGCATGTGTACCACAGAATGCCCACCAGGATCTAGGGCTTAAATGGATGTACAAGTCACATGTACTCAGAAGCACTGGTACAAATGAATACACAACTCTTGTATTCTATTTGTCCAAGCTACAGGAGCTTGCTGCCAGGAGCATCCATTTTATTTGAGCTGCTTTGGAGCAGAATTGGAAACACAAAGAAACAAAAACAAAAAAGTAATAAAATATGTCATGGAAATATATCAGTTGCAAAGAAAGTGGGACCTGTTAAAATTCCAGTAGGAATCCTATATAAATTTTTCTTTACTCTTAAGTTTTGTGATTTCTGTGTAGGAACAACAGAATTTTTGATTGCTGTATCTGCCTTGATTTGTTCTACAAGTACACTCGAGAGTTTTTTTATAGTTGAAGTAAAGATGCAAGAGCTTTCTGATCACAAGTACCTATGTTTATGTAAATCGAATGACAGTTCAGACACTTATTTTTTAATTTCTAACCTATGAACAAATGTAACGCTGTTTGAAGATCAGCAGTGTTTTCTTACCTTAGTAAGCAAACAGTTGTTAGTGTATAAACGGAGTATTTGATAATGAGGCAAATATTTCTTGGCACGCTTGATATTTTTTAATTTTTTTTCCCCTCCATCTTCCGAGGATAACAGATCAGGGGTTTAGAGCAAAATTACTAAATTGCCATGTTTGTTCCACATTGAATTACTCTGTAGATCAGCAGTATGAAAAACTGATTGAATGCTGTACAGTAGTAAAAGTGTATCTTGTACAGTGTTTTCTATAAAAGCTGGATCAAATGTCCACAAACTACTTACTACATTGTGAATTCTATTTAAAACCTCTGTTCTTTGATGATTGTCTCCCATAATGGGGTCAAACAGCTCCAGCTTTGCAGAGCAGCCATCTCGTTGGTAAACAGTGATTCTCCTTCAACCACTAACTAACAATATTCTCTGTGAATAAGTAACTGCTTACAGAAACTGTATTTTTTTACAGTGCTCGTGTAAGGCTGTATGTCTTGTAAATTTTCTTGGACTTTTTTTTCCATTCAGTGGCAGGCTTTAGATTAAACTGGCATTTAAACAGATGAATAGAAGTAAAGAATTAGGAAAATAACTC
>NW_010141241.1:0-68455 GCF_000699245.1 Pterocles gutturalis | reverse complement strand
TTTAGCCTTCCCACCCCGCGGTCCGCTCGGACATCTCTCGGCCGAGTGTTAGTGCTAAATGCCCATGCGGCTGGGGAAAGGTGAAATTTGGGGAGGAGGCAGGTGATTTGGGGCTGAAAATGCGACGTCCTTCAGGACTCTCCTGGTAGCGGAGAGACCCAGCCTTTTTGGCCTTTTTCGTTTTAATTACAGTTTTAGACTATCGTTTGAAATGATTGAGCCTGTGAGATATTTTCAGCAGGTACATTTAATTACCAAATTGCTTTAAATTCATTCCATAATTAGACTTGGGCTGCTGGAAAAGTCTTAAAGTAAACTGCTTTGCTGGAAAATGAACTTAGCTGTGATAATGAGAGCAGCTTCGCATTTCTGCTCCGGCATGGTGTTATATATTTGTGTTGGGGGAATAAGCCATTTTATGATCGAATCACATCACTAATGGCAGACAGAGTCCGGTATAAAAATTGCCTGGGCTTCTTCTCATGCCAAAGACATGCCAAAATTTTCTTAACTTGAATGCCTAAGCCCAAGCAGCTCCAATCCAGATGTGTTTTCTGTCACTGAACATAGACTTCCAGAAATACGACTGAAGAGGACCTCAAAAGGTCATCTTGTCCATCCTCCTCCTGATGTGGTTCAGTCCTAATTTTCTCTCTGGAGACGATAATGCCATTTTCCAACAGAAATCCCATGACTGCAAATGTGATTCCAGCTAAACAAGATTGTAAACTGTTGCAGTCTCTACAAAACCCTCCTTAGAAATCAATGGCTTTTTCCCCTGCAACTGCGTTACCCGTGGTTTCCTGACCGGCTCGCGTTTCAGTGCAGTGATGCCATTCTGCCGGTCCTGTGCTTTCCTTGCAATTGGAGTTACGTGAGCTCATGTCCTTCCCTAACCTTCTTTTTATGGCTCCATTCATAAAAATGAGACTGTTCCAAGGCCCCCCCCGCCCCCCTCCCCGAGGCTGCGTATATCCCGCAGTTTGATTGTCGGCATTTATTTAGCTGATTAGTGCAAGAGGTTCTTCAAAATATGGTTTGTGTCTCCCTTGAACGTAGTACTTTTCATCAGAGCCTGCAATAAATTCATGTGTGATGTTGATCGTTATTAACACCGCTGCTGTTCACCTTGGTACTGTAACTAATTCTGTATCAAATTCCACTTGTAAGGCATTTTAGGATCTTTCAAGAATGGTGGTTTGTTTTTTTTTTTTTTTGGTCCAGAGTCTAGGAAAAGGCAATACCGCTGAACAATTTTGCATGGGTAAAATAACCAGTGGAAAATATTCGTTGCTGTTCTGAAGTTATTATTGCTATTGTTTTCCAGTGTGGTTGTGCTCGGAAGTGAGGCACTATATAAATACCAGTAAATGTACAGGTCTTTCATGTGGTAGAATATATAGTGGTTGGGTTTTTTTCAACCTGAGTCATTCAAGCGGTTAAAATAATGAGCTTTGTAATTAGAACAGAGGGCTGTAAATTAGGATGCCTCCTAGTTTAGGCTCTGTTGGATCTGTGAGTGAGCTTTCTGTGCTCAAACAGCTCACTGTGAAGGCTCAGCTTTCGGCTCCCCAGCTTGTGACCCAGAGTTTGAGAACTGGTAAGCAGCCGTTGACATTGGCCAAAGTTTGGGTTTCCTGGGACCTTTGAAATTTTCGTGTCTGTAGGACTCGGGTTTTATGGATTTGCGTACCCAGGCAGAAGGCACTTGACATTACTGACTGCTTTGGAAAATGTAGCCTGGATCTCTTTCTATCTTCTCATTATCTGTTAAATAAGGATAATCATACTTCTCTCTGAGATGTGAAAAGAGCTTTGATGACATTTAATGAAAATACTATGGAGGTGGAAAGAATTTATTTCAAAAGCTTTAGAAAAATAGCAGTGAAAATATGCAGAAATAAAAGCTATTGCACATATTAAAAAATTAAAATGAATAGTTTAGGGTTATTTTTTTCTATAAAGCAATCCACAGCTTACATTTTGGATCCCCTTTGTAGCTTCCTCCCTTCCTTAGCTGATAGCAGGATTTGGCTCCTGTAATAATCCTGTCATGCCTTGTGTGACTCCTTCTATTTTATATCTGCCTAAGCTCTATTGATTGTCACGTTCTACTGTTTCACCCCAGATCAATACTACTTATAACTCTCTTTTTCTTGTCAATAACCCTACAGAGAATAACTCTGTTTATTACATTCTGACTTTCTGAAAAGTGAATGTAGCAGAAAATTTGCTGTAGAAGTGAACTCGAATGAAGAAACCTTTCAGCTATCAATATACCTCATTCCTCCCTGATGTATTTAACTCTGCTGATACCAAGGATAAAGTAAATCTCTCAAACTTCAGCTTCTGGCTTTCATCTAATCATCCTTGTTTATCTTGCTTTTTGCTATAACTCCACAGTGTAAAGAAAAAAATAAAAAAGAAAGAAAATAAGAAAGTAGGAGCAGGATGGGAAGGCTAGTAAGAGGAAAAATGAAATGTGCAAGTGGATGGAGCTGATGACAAGTTATTTTGGAGTTTTAAGGCATTGTACAGAGTTCACTGTTAAACCTCTAGTATGGAGATAATAGGTGTAAGATTTTTTTTTTATATATTACTGGAATTATATTAAAATTGTGGGGGTGGGGGAAACCTAAAAGGAGAGGGAGAACAAAAGTTGGCTAAGCCTCTGTTTTCGAGGTTTGTTAAGTGGCCTTAGAATTTTGTCCTTGTACCTGGACATCTCCTGGGCATGCGCCTGCTTTATTGTCCTGGGTCAATTGGGTGAGCTCTGTTCTTCTGCAACATCTTCTGCATGGCCTCATGGAGAGGCTCAGGGCTGCACCACATGTCTTCATAGGCTTGGACGGCACTATGGGATGTCACCTCGTCTTACCTCCTGGCCTCAAGCAGGATCGGGTGTACTTGTGTTCTTCTTGCAAGATATTTATTTATTTGTCTCCACCTCCCCTTCAAGCACCCTCCGCCAGTGCTTCATCAGCCTTTACACTACAAGTTTTTCCTAAGATCTAACCTGAAGCAGCCTTGCTGCTGTTTAAGCCTCCTGTTTCCCATCTTGTTCACGGTGGGTGTTCAGCAGAGCTGCTGCTCTGAGCTTTCTGGCTGTCTTCTGTCTTCTGTTCCACCTCTTCAGTCTTCTGCTGCAGCAATGTGGACTCCAGTTCCTCCGAAGACTGGATGGCTCTGATTTCTCCAAACTTTTCCTAAGTCTGCATCATACTTTCTAGATTGCTGGTCCTTCAGAGCATGAGCTTGCTCCCATGGAGCCATGTCCCTGTGGAATACGCAGGGAACAGAGCTGAGGGATAGCTGTCCATGCTTTAGAGGCTCTGCTCCTGTTCAGCCGTCCTGGGTACCTTTGCTGGCATTATATGATGCTGCTGGTTTATATTCAGCTTCTGATTCCCAGTGGCTCCCAGGCTTGTTCCTGCAGGGCTGCTACCCGGCCAGTTGTCCCCATGCTGTGTTACTGCTTTTTCTGGCGTTGCAATCAATTTGCTGGGTTTCCCTGGTTGTGTGTCCTGCAGGCAACATCTCTTCATGTCAGTGGGTGCTTTGAAGATGGGAAGTACTATACGTTATGTGTGATGGTAAAGAAATCTGTCATGGTGTGAAACTTGAAACATTACATTGAACGTTAGTGGTACTGTGTAGAATAGTGGTGGTTTGGTTTTTGGTTTTTTTTTTCCCCTAAACCAAAGCTGAAATTTTACTGCTCTGTGATTTTATTGCATTTGATTGAATTCTTGGTTATGCCTTGGTAATAGTATCTAACCACTGCCTTTGGATGTAGTGGCTCCCAAAACCACATCCCTCAGGTTTGTGAGGATGGTGGACCTGTTTCTGTGGGATAATACAAGTTTTTGTTTTTGCTGATGATGCAGGCCCACCATAGGGCTTACTTTTTGTCAACCTGCAGTTGTTTTTGGCAAGAAAAGCCAGCCAAAGATTCCCTCTAACTGCTTGCATGTGCTTTTGAGATTATAAGAAAGGTTTTCTGAAAAATCAGGATATTTTCTGATACACTCTTGCTAAGTCTGTAGTTCATGTATTTTACTCATTCCCTCTCTGTGTGTCTGCTTTGCTTGTCAAGCAAAATAGACAATTCAGCCTCAAGTTTTTTGTACATTTGATGATTTAATCATCAGTTATTTTGCAGGATTGTTTTTAACCCCCATCTTATAGGAGAAGGTCAGTATTTTGGAAGGAACTGATTTTTCCCACTGTCACAGTCATATTCTCAATGTGCCTCATACAGCCTCCGTTCCCCTCTCTGCAGACTTAAGTGAGTGGTTAAATACCATTTTGTGGCTGTTCTGATTGCAAGTGGCAAGGCCAATGGCATCGTAGGATGGCAGCTCATCGTTTGTCCTCGTGGCACGTCCTTCTCCCTACAGCCTTGCGAGAGGTGGGCGCATATTTGATAGATTAATCGTAAATCAGTTTCTTATCACCCTGCAAGAAGGAGATTTATCCCTGATTTACCATGGGATTCGGAGACTGAGGTTAACTTTGGTTGTCTCTTTTTCTCCCTTACTCCCAGAATTACAGTAGAGTATCTTTGATCTCTGTATTAGGGATGATTACAACTTTAGAAGAATGAATTAATTATGCTTTGCGTGATTTTCTCATCTGTAATGTAGATAAGCGATACATTTCATGGGCATGTTATGAGGTAGTTTGAGAACCTCTCAAAGAAAATGTTCCAGGAGTGAGAAATAGGGATTTTAACAAAGTATAAACTAAAGTTTTCCAAAGTAGAAGGTTCTTTTAACATTCATGATTTTTTGTTGTTGTTGTGTGAATTAATAATTAAATAGTCTTACCAGAATTAGGAAGATTTTTTTTTTTTTACTTTTGCGGTTTCTTATAGATATTTTCTATAGTGTGGATCATGTACTCCAGTTTTTTCTAGATATCGTCTACCTCTGATTGCGATTCATAGTTTTTACAATGTTGAAACATGTTATTAGAAGTAGGAAGCCTCGCACTCATGCTGTGAGTTTCAGTGATGATTTAGGCATGAAAAGGACAACAAAGTGTAGCCTGAATTCATATTTGCTATATGTTGGTGCAAATGTGAATGAAAAACTGGGCTGCATTTAGTGGTGAACATAACTTAGTCAGAAAATGAACTCGAGGGATAAAGCGGTGTAGTGTGTACAATTTGATTCAGCAAGTGTAAAAATTAACTTTGCTACCCTATTAAGGGGACTGAAGGTAGACGTCTTACCAATGGAGCAATTATGTAACTGTGAAACCAAAATCTCCTCACTTGGTTTTACATCTTCTTTTCAGCTGCTTTCTTTGACGTGGGACAAGCAGAGCACTATGAAACCAATTATAGGCTGTACATCTACTAGATGTCATGGTGGAGCGGTTTATAGTAGCAGTTTTTAACGTTCACACTTACCTTCTGACCACCTTACCCCATTGCTTCTGTCGACACCGAGTTTGGCTGCCTGTTTGTCGGGGGGAGGGTCCCAATGGCTTTTCCTGAACAGCTGGGCTGCTGATGGAATTTATCCGAATTGGGGTTTTTTCTTTCTCCACATACTAAAAACAGTGGAAGAGGTTGTTGGTGCCATCTGTGCTCACAGAGCTCCTGTGGGGAAAATGTGTCAGATGTGTTTTCACACTCATGATGGGTGACCCCTGAATCCTATCAGCTTGTAAATTGGGTAGTGTCCATCCTGGGTTGCTCTTCTGCTCGTTATTAAGGGAAAAACTCTGTAGCGAAGTACCAGAATTTATCAGGACCATTTCTGTATTAAACAAGCCTTGTTTTTGTCAGTATGTCCAACTTTAGAAAGTAGTATATAGGGCTGTTCTGCCAGTGTCACTACTTCATTTTTATCAGTATATCTCATGAAACCCATAACTTGTCAAATATTCTTGTTTGTATTGGGTTGGTAGTAACAATAGTGATAAAAATGTGACTTTTTTAATATAGCCCTTCTCTCCGTAGAGTTCATAGCACTTTATAAAGAAAAATAAGTTTTGTTATGTCTCTTTGTAGGTGAGGGAATAACTATAGAAAGGTTAAATACTTAAAGACATGTTTAATTTAAGAAACAGATCTTGCCATAGACTGGGAAGTGATCTTCTGGATCTTCATCCAGAACTTTCTTCTGTAAATAGAATTTAGGGAAATTCCTAATCCACATTTGTATGATACGGCCTTTATAACAGGATTTTTTGGCTGTGACTCTCTTCTAACTGAAATGAGCAGCAGATTTCCTATTCACATAAATTGCTACTCGAGCAAATCACAGAGGGAGTCTTTCCAGTGTGGTTTATTTGCCTGACTCCTTTATGTCTGAGATAGCACATGGCATTTTCCCAGATGCTGAAAACATCTTCTTCTGAATAATAAAAAATGTAAGAAAATGTTATAAGTTAAGCTTGAGCACTGAAAAACTGTACCATGCAGTTTCTCATAGCGAAAAGCACATTTTAGTAGGAAAAAGATATTTCTGCCTTGCTTGGTCATGTAGTTTATGACCATAGTTGACATGAAAGGGCAATATTAGAAAAGCATTGCATGTGATTTTTAAATGATTCTAACATACCTGAATGGTTAGAGAGGAAAAGAGCATTGCACGACCTGGTGGCTCTATGCAGACTGTGGCATGAGGGCCATTGCCTTATACTGCCCATCACAGTTTAGAAATTAGTGGCTATAAAATGTAAAAAAAAAAAAAAAAAAGTAAAAAATGAGTTCAGCTTGCAACTGTTTGCTCACAAAAACATGAAGTGTAGTGTAAAGGACACAGGAGGATGAAATAGGTGTAGTGCCTGGTCCCTCGCTGTTTTGTTTGCTTGCTAGAGATGATGAAGTGGTGCAAAACACAGAGCTGGGCAGCACACCAGGGTGAAGGGTGCAGCTGAGTTGCTGTGTAAAGCCAAATTCTGCACTTAGTAAAAATTTACAAAATCTGGCAGAAAAATAAGTTTTCTTGGAAACTGGAAAGAAGAGACAGGGCTTACAGTAGACTGAAGAAGAAAATAGGTTAGGTTACTAAGGGTTAGATTATGTAGAAGTTGGGCTATCAAGGGTATCATGGGATAGTGTCCTAAAAATAAACTCTCTTGTACGCTGCTAAAGAAACAGTGAGATACAGCGTGCACACGAATCAGGGGAATCATTATATCACTGGACTCCCATTCCAGAGACCTAGAGAATATGCTAAAAAGAAGAGGTTGTCTTTGAAAATGCAAAGCCTTCAGATCTTGTTTTTTTGGTACTGCAGAAAGGCAGCAGCATGCGTGGTTGTTGAGCTGTCAGGAGACAGGAGAGCACCATACAGATTCAAGAGAAAAGCTCCCATACATGCTGGGAGGGAGGAGAAGATGCTCAGAAGTGGAAGCCTGTAAATGTGGCATCCTCTCCTCACTTCTGTCATTAGCACCAGTGAATGCGTACACTAAAAAAAACCTTATGCAACAAAAAAATCAGCTTCCATCTTTCAGGAGGTGGGACAATAAACTTGAGAGTAGAGTCACAGAAATAGGACTGGAAAAGACCTCAGAAGCACCTGTAGGTCATCCTACGTACCTCAGGGAAGTTATTCAAGAATTAATGTTGGAAGCTCTACAATTTCCCCGAGTATCTGTCCCAATGCTTCACTCTCATAACAATTGAAAAGGTTTTTCTGTGGTCTAATTTTGATTTCCTTTGCTGTAGCATAGGAGACACAGAGGATTTACATCTCTAGTGGGTTCCCAAGTGTTACTTCCTCCACTGTGCTGCCTGTGGGTGCCAATCCCCCACTGCTGTGTCTTTGGCCATCCCAACTGCTGCTACCACTTCCCTGGGTCAGAGTGGGAAGAATCCTGACCTGGCAAAGTGTCTCTAAGAAGCGAGATGTTAGTTCACAGCCCGAGAGCTGCGGTCCGGCCGTAACTGCCCTACATTCATATGTTCCTGCCCATACAGGAGGAGCTGTTTTGATTCCTCATGGTGGAACTTATGTTTTTCTAGTTTAGTCAAGGTCACAGCTAAGTTTGTATTTAACACGAGTCTTACCAGCAGCTGTCAAAAGGGTCAGCTTTGCCGTGCTAGTTTACAAAGGCTTGCAAGGATTTTCCTTAGTCCCAATTAGAAAGAATCAGGAATAAATCTCAGAGCCCTCCTATAAAAGATGCTTATTTACACAGCCTGTTCTCCTTGGGGATGTTAGACCAACTCTGTGTACTTGATCGTGATGTAAACAGTATGGTTACTGCCATGCTAAATTGCACCCAAGTGAATTTGTGTTTTACTTCTGTAGACTGAGTGGAGTTGTATATACTGAATATCGCCGTGGTAATAGATTAGATCCACACAAAAACCAGTCCGTAGCTTAAGCCTTCCATGTGAGTTTGCAAATAAACAGTTTCAACTGGAATTTTTAGGAGCAGCTACTCACAGCTGTCACCTCCAGTGCCTGAGCTCCCGTTCCCAGTAAAATGGATGCTGATGGTAGGTATCCAGAGTGTGTCATTCAGGGATCTGGAGTGGCACAGGGACAGGTGGGGGATATTAGAGAGTGTGTGGGGAGGAGCTGCTTTTTTAGGCTGCAATGGAAACTTGGGTGATGCTAAGAGCTGCATTAGCGAGAGGAGGACTGCGATGGTGTGGGGATTGAAGTCAATAGGACGGCTTGCTTGAGTAAATCTTCTAGCTGTAAGAACTTAATGGCATAGAGTATTTATTTTTTATCTATTTGTAATACTCTGTGTAAGCCTACCATGCTATTCCTGTGTTTGTGTAATAATGATTTGTATTCTGAAAGGCATGGGTACTTATGCGACAGACAGTCATTTTTCTGTATCTCTCCACTTAGCTGACATTTTTAGGGATATTTTGTGTACATCATATTACTCAGAGAAAACACAAATGATCCACTTAGAACTGAAAATAAATAATAAATAATTTGGTCTCCTGTAAATTGAACTTATAAAATAGCTTGATTGCAATTACCAGCTTTGCAGTAATCTTGAAAGAATTAAGATAAAATGGCATTATCATGTGCAATAGTAAAAATGAGAATACAGAGACATTTATCTTGGTCTTGTAAAATGCAGAATGTCCTTCGTTCATCTGAAGAGGGACCAGGACCCCCCAAAAGTACAGTCAAAGCCATTCTGGGGGAGCACCACACTGCTGCGACCGCAACGCTAACTCCTGCTCTCTCCCGCCTTAGCTTCACAGAGAGGAATATCCCAGCGAAAATATTCACCAAACAAAATAGATTAATTATTGCAAAATGTGTATAAATGAAGCCCAACTCCATTATACCTATGATCTGTCTGAAATTGCGTCATGGTGGGACACACCACTGCACACCAGCTGTAAGAGCTGCCAGGGAAGACATTGCAGGAAAGGGCATATGGACTGGCAGGGGCATCTGGTGATAAAGGAGGGGTATAGGAACGGTACATAAGTGACTTTGTGTGCACCCATGCACTAATGCACTTAAATGTGCTCTTATTAATCTTACATGGAGATAGATAGTTAGATAGATAGATAGATAGATATGTGCATGGATGCTGGATAAGAGTAAGAAACAAAAAAAACCCCAAAACAACCCAGCAATGAAATTGTAAAAAATATACTACTGGCATTGACAGTCATTTCAGAGTTCTTAGGCTGGTTCTTAATGTTCACAAGGTTGCTTTTTACACAGCAAAATGGATGAGTGTTGCCTGTAATGCTTCTGTTTGGGTGCAAGAATGATATTGGATTCATGTGAGGGATGGAGAACAGAATAATGTTGGGTATATTTAGCTTCTATTTCATTTTTATTTCATATACAGTAACATTACAGAGAAGGACTTCATTCCTCATTTCAAAGAGAAATCCATCAGATAAATTGCATTCACTGTGGGGAGAGGGATCTTGTCAAAACCAGGATAAAAGATGCCTTTTTGCAGTAGCCTTGATGTGATGGGAGGTGCATTTCTGGATGCTGCTACTGGGTGCATTTTTCAGCTCTGGGTTCTGCATGTGGTAGAGTTTTCTTGGTTCTTCCAACAGGCTGTCCGGGAAACCTGGTATTTAGAGCAAGTAGCTGTATGCAGCTCAGAAAGTTAGTATGTTGGCCAAGCCAAGTTTATGGGGATCTAACTTGACAAAGCAGACTGAAAAAAAATGCATTAAAAACTTTTTTTAGAATGCTAGCATTGGTAGAATGAAAAAAAAATAAGAGGGCACTCAGGATTATGTCAGCTAAAGAGATTTTTGCAGCAGTACATTAGTATTGCAGTTAAGTCTGTGATTTAAAAATGTAGTCTTTCAGAGGAAATAGTTATAAATCTGATCTGAAGTCTGTTAATTATTTTTTCCAAGGAAACAATGCAACAGCTCTCGGTTGCAACTGTGTGGTCACCTTAGCATTAGCTGTTTATGGTCACTTTTTGGCATACTTAATCTCAGTGTAATTGTTTGGTTGTTTTGATGGAGAGGAAAAAGTCCTTTGGTGTATCTATACATATATTGTTAGAAAAAATTATTTTCCACATGCTGATTTTTTTCTGTCTTTGCAGTCAAGTGGTTCTGTTGTCATAAGATCTCCTCTGACATACAAACCCAAAGCAGTACGGGGAGCTGCAGCAGAATTTCAGGAGCCAATGAGACCGGCAGCTCACTCTGAATGTTAACATGCTGTTTGTTAGCTTGGAAATACCATTTGCTGTTTTTTCCCTGGTCTGAACATCTTTGGAAATAGGATGAGGTAGGGATTTTCCTAGTCATCAGCTTTCCATTTCTCCTGTGAATTCCCATTCTTGCTCCGAGGCAGTTGTTCAGGCCCTGGGGGCTCTGATCACCAGCGGCGCTGCCAAAGTTCCTACAAGAGCAGACTTGGATCCTCTGTCTTACCTCCTACGCTTGACCTTGGGAATGAAGGAGGTAGGGGTGAATGGAGGTTGTTTGAGATGAAGAGATTTGGCCTTATGAAACAGTTCTAAAACAATGTCTCACCTCAGTTTACATGCAGGGATGAAGAAAATCTGGTATTTCTAAAACACAAGATGAGGCTGGATATACAGCCTCTCCTTTCAGCATGTGAAGACCACTCATTCTTGCTCCCTTACAGCCTTGTGAGTCTGTACTTATCTCCTTCTCTGACCTATTTTCAAAAGTACTTACTGAAAATAAAATGAACAGGTGAACTGGTGCCTTCTCTGGGAGATTCTCTGGGAAGCTATGAGGAATTTGAAAAATGTTTATTATGTTTCCTTTGTAATTTGGCTCCTGTGCAGCCTTCTACAGCTCATCTGGTCTATCTATCTAGATCAGCTAGCTTTAAAAAAAAATAATCTTTACAAACACTTTGTATCCATTTGCCTTCATCTGAAATACCAAAAAAAAGACAGAAAATAAAGACAGGGATGTACTAGATGGGGAAAAAGGGATCAAGGGATGTACTATTCAGAGGTTTATGTATAGCTTCCCATTTCTTCCTAGTTGTACTGGTAATTTCAGTCTTGACTGTCTTATTGAACTTGACTGTATTAATTTTGTTTATTCCTGAATGATCCTACTGAGTTTTGAAACCAAGAGGTGGTTGGTGCCCAGTCCCTGAGTGCTCATGTCCTTACAATCATTTCATGATCCACGGTAGGAGAGGAATGATTCTGTACATATAAGCCTAATGACCTGAATTTGTAAAGCTAAATAGCAACACTGCTACTGGCATGACTCACTATTATTTTTAGCTCTGAAGAGGAGACAGTGGAGCAAAGGTTCATCTTTCTGTACCAGCTGCGTCTTTTGTTGAACCATCTAATATTGCTGAGAGGTTTAACCTTCATGTTTTTAATCAGACCTGCAAGATTTTAGGCGTCTGTTTAATTTCTTTTCATAATAGGCTCTCTCCTTGATGAAATGGCTCTCTGCTTTTGTAAAGTACGGGTCCTTGCTTGGTATTTCTAAAGACAGAGACTTTGCATCTTGAACTGTTGCTAGAAACAGCTGAAGTAGAAAAGGTAACCGATACAGCTGAAACAGCAACACAGAAGTCTTTGCATCTGGTTTGTGCTAGTCAAAGCAAAAATATTTCCTCCGTTTCCTGTCAGAATGCTAATTATTTACTTTTAAAAAATAATTTTCATTGGTGAAATCTTTGGTGGTACTGATGCAATAAAGGAAGAATCACACTTTGCTGGGAGATAACTGATCCAGATTCAGTTTGGAAAATGACACTGATTTCTGAAAGCTTTTGCTCCTGGTCTTGTAAAGTGCTGCCAAGCCTAGCAGGTTGCCTGGTCACTGTGTTCCTGCCAGGGAAATTAACTGGCCATTAAAATCCCCTGTGGCACCCAAGCAGTTCCATTTTCTAACTCTGAGTTTCTTAGTAAAGGCGAGTGGTGTTACTGTCGGATTTGGAAGAAGAAAACATGCTTACATCTTAAAAAAACAGTTAAGTGACTTTGGAGGTTAAGAACTGCTGAAGTAAATTTAAAAAGTCCATCAACTTTCAGTGAAACAAAGGTCCTGAGCTCCTGTGAAGGTACAGGACAGATCAGAGAGGTGCTACTGCCTTTGGGATGCTTGCTAAGAGTTTAAACAAAGCAAAAAGCTGCATTCAGATTACATGGGGTTTAGCTCTTAAACTGTGGCTCATAGTGGTGATGCAGCATATTTGACAAGGAGATTACTGCTTGTACGTTAAGTTGAAGAATTTTTTTTTTTTTTTTTTTTTTTTTTAAATCACAAGGGGATGCACATCCAGAAACCTTTTCCTGGAAAAAATTTACCAGCATTTAAATCTCATTTGAATTATTTCTTAGGAAGGACGTATGATGGTGACTGTCAACTGAGCAATCCTAGCATGTTCTCAGTAATCAAGCCTCGGTTTGCTACTATGGAAGATTTGTCTGAGCCAAAAAGGGAAGTAAGGAATACAGAGGAAGAATGTGCCTCGCATTAGCAGGGGATTGCGAACTCAGATAAAGTAAGACACAGACATTTTGTCAAAGACGTCGGATATGTAAGTTTAAAGCTTGCTGTAGGCAGTTTTAACTTAGCCAGCACTTCCAGCGGCTGATAACCCAAAGTGACACTGACCTTGGCAGACTCACAAGGGTAAGCTTTGCGGAGGGATGAATTATTTCTTGATCAGTTGCTCAAGTATATGAGGCACAGTCCAGCATTCCTTCAGCACTGGCTGTGGATGTTTGTTTTATCCCGGAACAAGCATACTGATTGCAGACAGAGGAAGCAGAGTCAGTCTCTCTGTATGTTTGAGCTCTTCTGTATCCACCATATGATACCCCTGGGCACGGTGATACCACTCAGCTTATGCTATGTCGTTCTCTCCTTGCTTTTTTTACTTATTGTTTTTAAAAGCTGTAATGCATAGAATAGAAAGTATTGTTTTTGTTCAGGAACTACCTGCACAAGCAGGCTTTTTTGCTGGTTTGCCTTTTCCTGGCCTTGTTGCGTTTGTGTCGAGGGGATGCTTCATGACCTTTGCTTGTGGACAGGCCATTGCAATTGCACTGGCACAGGTGGTTTTCAAGTATCGTATGTGGCTGCTTCGAGGTTGTCAGTGTTTAGAGACACAGTGGAGGCAATTTATCCACAACGTCACTATTTTTAATCCATCCTCTTGTGTGCTGAATCACCGTACCTCTTGCTAAATCTGTCAGGGTCCGTGGGTGTTAAATGCTGCTAGGATGTAAATCCTGTTTCTTGTGAGGAG
This sequence comes from Pterocles gutturalis, assembly GCF_000699245.1. NCBI lineage: Eukaryota > Metazoa > Chordata > Aves > Pterocliformes > Pteroclidae > Pterocles > Pterocles gutturalis. The sequence continues at coordinate 54,761 of NW_010141241.1, read as the reverse complement.
CTACCCAGACTCAGGAAATAAAGTGCTGTGGTGGGAACAGAGTTTGGTCGTACCCTCTCCATGCAAAATGCAACGGTTTATACTAGCTGAACAGTGCAGCTCGAAAGTCATCATAATCCAAGCCCTTTTCTGGAAGCTCATAAATTGTGCCCCAGTGGAGAGAGCCTTTTGCTTTCTTGGACTAACGGAATGCTGTCAGTGCCAAAAGTCCCACAGATATTCTAATTTTAAGCTTCATATTAAAAGGAAAATGTCTGTGATTAAAAAAAAAAAGGAAAAAACACAACAAAAAAACAGCACTAAAAATGTTATCTGATACCTTAGGGAATGTGACAGCTGAAGTGTCCTTTCTAGGTCTTCTGTTGAGTGACTTGCTGGGTTCAGAGATGCTTTTGCACATGCTACTTTGCCCATCTGTTCTCCCTGCTTCCTCGGATCCCCTGAGCAGGCAGAGAAGCAAAACTCAGAGGATTCTGCTCTCTCTGCTCTTCAGAGAAAAGAAATTGTGTCAACTGCAATGCACTGCTTGGGTGTAAAAAAAAAAAACCAAGCAATGAGCTGGCAAGAGAAAAACAGATAGTATCCCTGACATGTGTCAGGCTGGTTGCAGAAAGGCGCCCAGGCACCTTGGTTTTAGCAGCGGTCATTGAGTTACAGACCGAGATGCTAACATTTTTGGACAGCTGAGTTTTTAATTTCTTTGTTCCTCTGTTAGACCTTTAAATAAAGGGTGTAATACTGCGGTGAGGAATGGCTGCATTTATATCATTTTCTTTAACAGCATGGCATTTAAGGCAACAACACGTTGTAAGACTCAAGCTCTTTGTGAGCTAAATCTCCGTTGACAGCACATGATTGATTCAATTTTGCAGATGGGACAGATTTCCTTGTTGTGTCTCAACCTGTCTTTTGATTACTTGCACACAGACCCAGCCACTGACAAACCGTAAATGTTAATATGGATGAATGCTTACACATTCGCCTTACACATATGTGAACGCCCACTCCTTTATGCATAGCTTGAGGAAAAAATACACTTGTACGCAATAATCCTGTACTTTATACATGTGTAATACAGAATGCAAAGTTATGCAGCCAGAAATAGGAGCCAGGGGTGTGAAAAGTTGGCTTGTAAAAAAATCAAATATGGTTATTGAATGGGTGTAGATTCTAGAGGGCTGAGTACCACAGGGATTTGTACTTGATCATGGATCCTGCTTCTTTCAATAGGTCATCACTCGTTAGCTCCAAATCTGGAGCTGCTTTCGCCTGAAGGCCTTCTCTTACTGTTCTCTTACAGAATACCTGTCTGTCTCATAGCCCCGGGTCACTTGACACTAATTCCTGATAATTGCTGTCAGTTTTGAAGGGAAAGCCAGTACTGAATGGGCAAAGAGAGTGAATTGTTCTCCTGTCCTCAAAAGTTTTACATTCAGCAGTCAGGTGTCACACAAGGCTGCTGCTCTGGCCTCTCCTGGGTATTTTCTGGAAGTTACCTGGTTCAGGGAAGGCCACGGGAGTTAGGCTTTGGATTGCATCAGAAGTAAAACGTCACAATTAAGTAGAGGAATTTGGTTTCCAAATTTTCCTTGTAGGATTGTACTTCCAGAGCTACTGTATAGATACGGAAAACAGTTTAAAATATAAAATTTAACTCACTTTTCAATTGGATTTATTTGAATCTTAATGCCAATTTAGAATTGGATATTTCTGTTCAGTTGACTTTGGTTGTAGTGGGCTAACACCTACACAGCAAATTTTTTCTGCTCTACCTGATCCTGTAACTTATAAAAGTGAGCAAGGGAGACCCTTGGTCTCTCTGAAGGCTATATTGTGACTGCAGTTTATTTGGACAGCTGATGGCTTCTGTTTCTTTTAGGTTCCAGAGTTTGTCCTCTAAGCATTTATTTTACCATTTAATGTAAAATCTTTGCCTGGTGCTGAGCCCCGACAGATGAGGTGGCATCCCAAGATCAGATGTTATTAGCATAAAAAGAAGCATTGGAGACCACCGGTTTAACCAAAGGTCTTCATTTTCAGAGGTGGTCTACCCCAAATTTCTAGTAAAAGTCCATTAAAGTTGTGATTTTTTACCATCTTCTAAAACTGGACCCTGATCTAAGGCACCTTAATCGTGTGGCACCATTAGTGAGGAATGGCGTCCGGCCACTGTACTGAAATCTCTTTAAAACATGGCCATCTGTCCAGTGTTTGGCAAAGGTAGGAAAGAATAATTACTGAATATTCTGACAGCTCGGGTTTCATAACACAGCTGAATTTGCAAAACTGATGTTGATCAGAATTTATCTAGAAGAAAAACTACATAACTAAACAGCGCTTTGCTTTCTTAACTGTTTTACCTTTGTATAAGAATATCAGACAAAAGGATTATATTTTTAAAAGACATTGAGTACAAATTAGCATTAAAATGGTACTGTTGCTACAGGGTTTATTATGATCTGTTATATAAATAATCTGCTTTTAAGCAGACTCTATTTATGCAATATAGCAGTTAGAAAAATTAGTATGTATTTTAAGACTGACGGTAGCTTACTGTGTTCAACATCTTTGCTTTGTACAGCAGAATATTTTTCACTTAACAACATATGTAAAAAAACAAAGCAAATACCAAGAGACATACTGTGCGCATGCACTGTATTTAAATATGAAGTTCAAGTTGCATAATGAGTGAGCCACAACCAGGAAAATATTAAATCTGACAGTTTGTTAGTAGATGTTCTCCTATGTCTATATGTTATAACGGTTATTTGTCAATAGAGAATGCTGTGCATGCTATGATTTGAATGAACTGAGACAAAAAGCTTTATAAATGGATGAATTTTAAGAAGTGGAACTACACAACAGAGCTAGTCTGATGCCCTTTGCAAGCTCAGGGGAGGACTTCTCTTCAGCCATGCTGTTGAGTTCTGCTTACTCTGTCTGCAAAACTGCCCACAGGCTTGGGTGCCTGCTCAGCAAGGGCACTGCCTCTATCGTCTTGCTCTTTTAACAGCAGTGGCTCTTGATGTTGTCCTCTTGCTTTTAAGTCCAGCTCCTGACTCTTGTTTTTGTCCGCTGGGTGCTGACTCTGAACTGAGAACCTCTACCATGGCCTCTGGGTGAGGCCACGTATCTGTCGCTAGCGTAAACAAATGCACTGTGTGAGTGGATTCACCTCTTGCTAGGCCAATAATGACTCTTGCTCCAAACATCAAGTTTAACAGCAAAATTGCAGGTTTTTATTAAGCAGTGAAATAATCTTAATGCTGCTCCTGGCTTGGATTTGTGGAGTTTTCATGCAGTGTACTTCAGAGTGGAGTGGAATGCTGTATTCTACCTACTCGTTCTTCAGTTCTTCATGTAAATATATACTCAAGCATTTGCTGCAGGCAGTGATTCCTCAGAATCAAACAAGTTATATTTATTTAAGCATGGACCTAATGCCCACTCCACCAGAGCAGGTGACAGTTCCTAAGACTGATTATTCAGGATGAGCACCTTGCCCTTACTCAAAGCCTACGTGAGTGTGTCTTCTGTACCTGCACGAAAGCAGTCCTCTCGTTCTGAAGTGGTCACCGCTCTCGCACACAGATACTGTCCTGCTGTGGCCTCGCCATGTGGCTTCTTCAGGGACTGCTTGTGCCTACGGGTACCCTTGGAATCAGTAGCCATAACGTTGGATTTTTCTTCTTCTACAGCTTGTATGACCACATCGAAAAGCTGCTGTGGGAAATAAAGGCAATGCCTGTCTGTAGTCTCCCTCAAATGAGCTGAGCCTCTGCAGTTCCACTGCGTGTTGGACTGTCATAGAGCAGGAGCTGAGATGTCTCTGTGCACCTTGGTTCGCGGGGACACAGTGGTGAGAAGCCCACTCATAGCCTGCCTGCAGGGTGAGTTCATTTCAGGGGTAGAAAGCTGTGGCTTCATATTTGAAATCTGGAGGAATAAATAGCTGAAGTAATTCTTACCAAATTGTACTGCTATGCAGTTTTGAAATGGATATATAATTTTTCAGTGATGTGTTAGCATTGCCAGCTGGGAAGACTCCTTAGGCAAAAGGTCTGACTGTTTTGAAATGATAATGGAAGACTAGATATAGCACATAGAAGATCATAGTTTCATCCTCTGGGCATGTGTTGGTGTAGGCTGAAGAAATCAGTGGAGCTGGTCTCCTGCCTCAGTTTCCTTAATGCCCTGTGTATATTTTTTATAACATTTTGGTTTTATAAACAATCATTCATACATCTTGTTTCCTTCTGTTCTGTTTCTGACTCTGGAAAGTTCTGCCTTGTATAGTGGGTCTGGAGCTGATGAGCTATGAAAGATTTAAATTGTGAAGTATCTAAAGTAAAGCACATTTTTCATTAGAAACAACCTCAAAACTTAAGACTCAAGCTATTATTTGGTTTGAGTGCCTCTTGAAAACTAACCCTCTCTATATCACTCTCTTCTAAATCTCCTGGAAGGAGGATCTGATCACTTGTATCTTCTGCTATGATGTCCTTGGTCTAGGTACGGTCCTTTGAGATGCATTGAGGTAATTGGTAATAAATCCTGCATTCACTTTCCAACACACATATATTCCCCGTTTCCTCTGCAGTGCATTAAGCAAGAGTGCAACATAGCAAAAATTTTTCTTGACACTTTTTTCCTCTTGTTCTTATTGAGAAAAACCCTATTAAAAATAAAACCCAAACAAACTAGATTGTGACAAGAGTCTTTTGTTTCAATCTGGTAGCATTGCATTTTGAGATCACAATCAATATTCCATACATGAGAGCTCTGTAGAAGAGGGGAAATTCTGACACCCTTTGTCACCCGCATGTGTTGTAGTTGCAGTTTTTGTTTTTGGCATCTTGGTCCTAGGAACACGAGGAGATTGCAGCTGCTGTGGTCATAAAGGGGCAGTTGTAGGGGAGGGTGGAACCTTCTCACTTTGAGATTTGGAAGATCAGTTTGATCTGGGTCTTTGGGAATGTGTTTTTCTTTCCCTTGGTTATAAACTCTATCGCATCCTTGGCTGTCTCCGTGTATGGTGTGGTGTGGTAGTTGAGCCAGAAAACGAGAAAGCTGTAGTGTGCTTTGGCCGTGACTTCAAGTTCACAGTGACTTAACAGTGGAAGAAGTATTTATAATTAGAGAAGCCATGTGGATATCAAGAGTGCAGAAGACACTCCAGACTGCAAAACTACCTACCACTTGCCTTTGATGGAAAGCAATCTTCACAATGTGGCAAATTCTTTAAAATATTTTCCTTTTCAAGGATTCACTTCTTCCTTGGCCAGGCCTGGGAATCAAGTTGGCTCAGTGAAGGTTTCATTTGTGTTTGAAATGATGGGTGTACAAAAGTAGAGGATCAGTTGTGTTTCACAGGAGACATAAAACCTCGCGGTGTTCACTGGAAATTTATCTTCTCTTGTTGTACAGGAGAGAATTGAATCTTATCAAACTACACCAGGGAGATGTTTTCAAAGCAGAAGACTAGCTGTCTGTTCTGATCCTATGTGAATGTCTGAGAGGAATGTTTTAAGTCAGGGTAGTGCAAGCTGAGCTTGGCACTTTCAGTCTCACGTTTGACTCGTCAACACTTCATAGCCAGCTGTAACGAATTCCACGGCCTGGCCTTGTCTAAAGTTTTTTTTTTTTGTTTTTTTTTTTGTTTTTTTTTTTTTGCTATTTCTGCATCTACATCCCAGTCTGGTGTTAATGCAGGCACACATTTTAAAGGGAAGTTCATTTTCAGATGCTTACAGATCCTGTTAGTCAGCTTGGTGCTGACTGGGTGGACTGGGTGGAAAGCAGCTCTGCAGAGAAGGAGCTTGGGGTCCTGGGGACAGGGGGCTGGCCATGAGGCAGCAATGTGCCCTTGAAGCAAAAAGCACATGGACTTGCGGCAAGTGGGGTGCAAGGCTGAGGTGCATTCCTAATAGAAAGAGGCAGGTGAAGACCTGAGACCTGCAATTTTAATTTTTTTTTAAGCGAATCCAACAAGATTTGTGTGTACAGTACACACACGTGGACATTTTTGCTCACGTCCAAGAGCCTGAATGATTCCAGCCTGAAAATACAGCCTAAGAAATACTTGCTCCTGGCAGCATGTAGTCTACATTTCCTCCCCGTTCTTTATCTCTTTTAACTTCAGAATGAACAATCCAGAGTGAATGTAGTACTTGCTGAAGGTGAAACAATTTAGCAACCCTTTCAATGCAGAGTTAAAGGTCTATAGTGTAATGTAAGCAAAGGGGATGACCACTAGAGAATAAAAAAAACTACAGAGACATTACATATGGCAGTGCTGTTGTGGTGTGTTACTACTCTTATCATCACTGTTACTGCTATTATGGCTGACACAGTTGTTTTTAACATAGTCTGGCTACTATTCTCAGCTGAAATTAGGAACGGTTTGTTGCACTGGTGTCTTTATGAACACATAACATGACCGTATGCTGCCTTGGCGCAAGTTGGACCAAACTGCTAAGGCACAGCTCGCATTCTTCAGTGTCCTTGTGTTCTGCTTTCATTATAGGAACAGATGGCTTAGCAGGAGTGTTCCTGGCTTGGTTGAAAAAAAGATGCAGAAGGTCGTATGAACTGGCTTTTATTGGAAGGTGCTGGCCATTCCAGTTTGCTGTTTAACGCTCAGTCCTCGATGTGCTTCTCCACTGCACAGATGGGATCAAAGGTCTCTGACATGCAGGCAGCATATACAACGGAGAAATTAAATGAATGGTTTTAAGAAGTAAGATGCAAAATGACAGATTTCATAGACATATATGCGTTTTGGGACATTTCTTCCCATATCTGATTCTGTACATGTAGAGACAAGATTTTCACTGTATAGCAATAAAATGGCCGCTCTGTTGGCAGCATCTCATAGTTGCTTACATAAAAGCCACGATGGCCTTGAAACCTTGAATCTGGATAGAGGGATAAAGCAATAGTTACATTTTAAGCTCTTGATTCAATGACCTTAGTTCAACAGTGACAAAAGATTGCTGCCCATCTAGACAGGTATTAAATGACCTCACAAATGTAAAATGTACTTTTCAGTGTTTGCATCACACGTGCTCTGCTCATCATCTTTCACAGTCTCAGCAGAGATGCCAGTTTTGGATGAGATCTTGGAAGTCGAACTGTGCTTGGTTGTAGAAGTTAACTACTCAGGGCTGGAGAGGTGGTGCTGGGACCATGGAGGAAATTTCCAATCCCCCTCCGTTATGCATGCTGTTATTTTGCTTTCTAGCCCATTACATCCACGCCTAAAGGAAAATCCTTTTTATGCTTTTTAGGCTATATTCACTGATGTTTGCTCACTGTATTTTGGCCTTGCAGGTAGGCTCGTAGATGTAGGCTAATTTATGTCAGCATGTGATTGCTTGCTGTACTTGTTTCTGAAACTAGGGGAAAAAATGGCAAGAACAGATCTGCAAAGTGACTTTCTCTTGTTTTCTGCTTTATTGCTTTTGCATTAGATTGATCTACATTCTTTACTTTGTTCTGACATGTATTTCTTGGTCTCTTAATTCTCTGCATAAAACTTAGTTACTCGCTGATCTGTATATATATCAGAAGGGGAAAGAGGTCAGTGAGGAGACTAATGATGGGAGGGAGAGGAAAGGTGCTTTTGAAAATATGTTTCTAGTTTGATTAGATTTTGCTTCTGGTTCTTAATATAAAATCTTTGCAAACTTTTAACTCTGGCAACTTTGCTAGGTTATATTCCCAATCAATTGAACCTTTTGGCCAGCGTGCCATTAAATGGATATTTTCTAGTTGATAATTGGGGTAGAGACAATACAGCAGACTTTGTGAGGAAGGCCTTGTGTGACTCCAAGATGCTCCATTTTTTATAATTAACTTAATTGGTCTAGCAAAATAGACTTATTTTTTCTGCAAATGTTGCCTTGGTGTATCATGAAGGCAATCACAGCTACAGCAGTATTACTGCTGCTCTGAAAGTCACAGCTGAATATGTCTGTGGGAGTCAAAGTAAAAGGTGCAATAGAAATGTTATGAATTATTATTAAGATACATGAGAGAGCTCTGCAGGGAGGAACTGGAACATCTCGGGAAATGGTCTGCAGTCAGCCAGCTGGGAAGGCTGGAGACAGAATGTTAATAGAAATGTTGTTTTTCAAAATCCCGATGACATCAACATTTATCTCAAATGCCTTGTGCTGGGACTGGTTATATAACTGTGATTATATTAGGTGTGATGAGCAGCTGTGTAGGGGTTGAGCTGTGTTGTGTTGGGGAAGGTGGAGTCGGTAGTGATGCCAGTAGCTAAAGCTGCTTCAAATAGGAATCCTTGTTTTCAGTGCCCTATAACTTTATAACCACATAGCTGCAATTTTCCATGCTTGTTTTATCTCTGGCTTCATAGCTTTCTGTTTCAGGAAATGTTAGAATAATTTTAACAATAACTAATTGTGCCCAATGTGTTACAATTTTTTTTTTTTGACATTAATTAATTATCAGAGTTTGCAAATGCTCAAAAGGCATTTAGGTGCTTGTGACAGTATCTCAATATTCCTATGCTGCATGTTATCCTGCCCCACGCATTTGGAGCTTGAGGTTGCAGGAGAGAGGTGTAGCCTCCCCTTTGTAACCTAAGGGAAGGAGTAACTGGGCTTGAGCCTGAGGCAGGAGCTATCCTTTTGCCCAGAATAGTGTTGGTCAGAATGAAGCCATGTGAAAGAAAGCATCAGTTTGCCTTCTTAAAGTCAAACTCAGTTAAAGTTAAAGACATCCTAGAAGAGGTTGAAAGGACATTGGACTGCAAAACCCCTCAGGTAATGAAATGCCAAAGTTAGGCTTGCTTATATGGCCTTTCTTCCTGTCCTCTTATATCTGAGCCCATTATAGACATCTGTGATCTTTCTCGAGACTATCACTTATTTTAACCCAGGTTGCCTGTGTAGAGCTAGTTCAGATATGTGAAAGAAAGATAGCTTCTAATGATCAGGGTTACCAGTACGGATTCCAGTAGGCTATTTACTTCAGTTATGGAAAAGAAAAATACAGAACTGAAGTCCCCTACCATACCTGAGAAGCATCTGGAGAGAGTATGGTAAGTACCATGCATCATCTAGTAAACAGTCAGGTAGAGAAAGGGAAACGTCCGAGTTCCAGCCTAGGTAAACTAAAACATAACTTCTTGTCATTGTGAAGTAAAGCCCCTCTGGCAAAATGTCTTGGTTAGAAGGATGATAGTTAAGAATAAAAACATATAAAGTCTGTATATGGTGAGCATCTTCTCGAAAATGGCATAAGCAATTCAGAAGTAGTTCAGAGACTAGAACAAGTGATGAATATTTCAATAAATGTACTGTTGGAGATACCAGATACAAACATTTCATCCCTTTTCATCCTCTAAGCAATGTATGCTTTAAGGAAGATTTCTTCTGAAGAGCCACAGAAGGAATAAGATATAAAACACAGATGCTACTCTGTAGTAGCGTATTTTTAATATTTCATATTTTTAATTACATTTTGAAGGTCAGCTGTCTAGGGAACATGAGGGGGATTGTGCAAGGTGTTGAGAGGTCTGAGAAAGCTCTGCTGTCTTTTCTGAAGAGCTCTGCTTTCATCTATCCGCTCGGCAAGGCAGCCAGGATGCATATAAAACCTGTGTACGCACAGGCTTCATGCATAGGGAACAAGCTGTGTGTTTTCTTTTGCAAAATCTGTTGAAAAGTTTGTCTAGATAGTGAAAATTTGATTCAGTGTATTTATATATTAGTATCTGGTTGCAAAAGGCTAGCTCTCTTGAGTAATCTGGATTGCTACTCACCGAGACTGAGGAGTTGCTGCATTTTTAGATGAGGCAACTATTAATCAAAGTTGTTCTCATCCCAGTCTGATTCTTGTCCTTCCTTTGCATGCTTTCTGTATTCAAAGGAGCCAGTTATGCCATAAATTACATTTTTTTTAAAAAACCTTACACCGAAATAGGATTTGGTCCTAAGGCAAAGCTGCTGCTTCTTGAAACTCAATTTCTCAACTATAATTATTTTCATTAATTTCTCTGTCACTTTCAATAGCTTTTTCTTCTTTAAAAAGATATCAGAGGCTCCCTCTGGTGGCTACATTAACTTAATTTGGCTTTTTTTTTTTTTTTTTTTTTTTTTTTTAAAGAGAGAAGAAAAAAGCAGAGGACCCTGTAGGAATGAAAGCCCAAACGAAAAGAAACAACAACAATAATAATGCAGCTATTGTACAGGAGCAGCAATGTAGATGATACTAAAGAGTGAGAAGGTAACTTCTTGCAGGGATAGCTGAAGGATTTGCAACCCAATATGAACTTTAATTTAACCCATTCATACACTGTTGCTATTGAGCAGTATACTCAGATAGGACAGGACATGAGATCTACTGAGTGAAAACACAGGCTCTCTTTTTGGTTGTCTAAAAAATTAGACCTGTTATCTCACTTAGCATGGGAAACTACTTTGATGTTTGACCTTTTTTTTTAAATAAAATTATAATGTACAGAGGTTTTTTTGAAATAATGATGGAGTCTGTTGTATTCAAAAATGCATCACTCCGTTCCCACTAGTTACTTCTTTTGTGTTTATTTTTTTCCCAGGCTTTCCAAGCATATGTAAAATAATTCAGCAATTCAGTTCTCCTGTTTGTTAGGCAGCCATCTGGCAAATAGTCTGGATGCAAGAAGTTAAAGCTAATGCATTTTATCTCATGGGCGAAGAGCGTGCACAGCCTGTTGCCGCAGCTCAGCTGGCACACACTGCCTAGGTAAGCAGTAATAGCTTGGTTGGACAAACACTGGCTTAAAGAAGGCTCCAGGCAGCCTCTGCCAGCCTAAGAGACAGGACTGACATCTCCCCCAGTTCCCGAAGCAAGGACTGGTTTTAAGTAGTGGTGTTCCCCTTTGTACACAGAGACCTTATGCTGTCTGGTTCATCCGTTTGGCCAATTTCCACTGGATGGTGGAAGTTTGAAAAAGCCAATATCTACAACATCAGTAAAACCAAAATGGAGAGATGATCATGGGCTATTTCCAGATTTACATCCAGGCCTGGTTCTCGTGAGTACTTCACACTTCTGCTGAAGTCTGTAATGGTAGATGAAACATTAAAATGCTTCAGAAGCTTACTCCCAAAAGAGAAAATGTTATCACACACTGTCATTACCAAATAGAATATAACTCTTCATTACTGTTCTAACTCACACTAAAACAATTTCCTCCCACTTTGAGTATGCTGTATTTCAAAAAGTGTGGCAAGATGTGTCTTTTGGCATCAGATTAAGTTTACCTGATTACTGATTAAATGAATTTTTTAAAATTGCTAAATTCATCCCAATTTGGATTATTTGTTCTTGTATTTCCTCTGTACCATGTACAACAGCTGATAAGACAGCATGCCTTGCCACCTAAGAGAAAGCTGAGGCGTTTCAAGCCAGAAATGCATACAGAGGCTTTGAGGAGCAGCAGTTTCCTCAATTTTTCCATGGGATACAGGCATTTTACCTCAATTTTCACTCCATTTCCAATTAGGCTTATGTATGGGGTGTACTCTATGCATCGTTGTATCTATGACATAGGAGACACGCTGAGTTTTAAGATATACAAGGCTATATGTAGATATAGTTATTTTCATGAAGATAGCAGAGTTATAAGGCATCAAGTAAGCTATAGAGTGGATTGTTTTATGGAGTGCTGGACACGCGAGAGCAACTTAGCTTTCATATTTCCCTCAGAGAACCAGGCAGAATCGATAACATTGCCTAGTTAGCATTGTTTTTTTTCTGAGAATGTTCCTTTTCAGCTGAGTTTAAGTTAAGTTTAAACTTGCAATATAAATGAATGAGCTAGGCAGGAAGAATGATGAAGTCCCTAAGAGAATCCTTCAACCCTCTGTTTCGATTGAAGCTAAAGCCTGGGGTATGTTCATGGATGTGAATGAGTATGTGTGCGTGTGGTGTGTAGGCTCTGTCCTTCATCACAGCTCATTTCTGAGCAGCCCGCGGGGTACGCAGAGCTGTGCTTACTGAGTCAAGCCAAATCCTAGTACAGCAAAACATTCAGGGTGCTCCTCTGGGAGACCGCTTTCCCAAAGGATATTAAGTGACATCGGTCCTTCTCTTAATGGCTGAGTAATGTCTGGGCTAAGAGGGAAGTTGCCTGTCCCATGTTAAGACAGCTACTACACGAGATTGGCATTTATCTCTTTGTACTATGGTATATATGTCCTTTAGCTTTTCATTTCATCTTGACTTTAACAAAAGGTATCGTTCCTCTAACCGTGCCAAGATTCAACATCATGCTGATAGGGCACAAGGCACTGCATTTTATGAGAGTAGTAGGTCTAAAGGCATGGAGTACAGGCGTGCTTTCCGAACAGGAAAGATCCTTAGGTCAAGCCGTATGGTTCACACCGCATAGCAATATCTCAGTGTGGGAACTTGTAACTATCTGTGGAGGTCACTCCTGCCTGATGTGGGATGATTGATGTGTCTTTGCTGAGCAGCATGTGGGCTGCAGAATGGCTTGAGTCGGAAATCGGGAGCAGAGATACTGCTTTTCATACTGGGAACAAGTATTTCTTAACAATAAGATCAGACCAGACTGGCAGGAGAGCAGAGATGTTACTGGAAATAGCAAGGAGACATGGGATTCAAGGCAGCTCTAGAAAGGCATTTTTTGCCACCAAACACTAGATGCCAAGTCATGGTGGGTGACTCCCATCAGGTAGAATGGGAAGGAAGAAGGGAAAAGATTTTAAGGGAGTTTTTTGGAAAGTGGCACCCAACAGAGCCATGGAAGAAAGCCAAGTGAGCATAGAGGAGATACGGAAAGCAAGGGTCATTATTGTTCTTGGGAGGACAGTAAAACTGGTAATGATGAAGGGCAAAGGGGCAAGATGGTGTAATGGTCAGGAAACTGGTGAAGGGACCATACCAATGTTCTTCTTCCACCAGCATTATCAACAGCCAACTTCAGAGTTTAATCGTGAAACTGTTTTTTGACTTATTGGAGGCAAAAAATACCCATTAATTTCGTGCATAACAAACCAAGGCTAATAGTGTTGCCTAATCCAGCAAGACCTGCAAGAATTGTCTGACCTTCCTCAAGCAGTTCATTTCTAGTCTCAAATAAGGTTCAAGATGATGTCAGATTATGAAAAAAAAAAAATCTTTCTAAGGTGATCAGAAACTGAAAGTACATTTAGGCACATCAGCTCACTTTTAACCTTTATGTGGTAAGGCAGGTTGGACAAGATACTGGTTGATTGGGGTTCAGCTTTCTGCTCACCACTATGCCACCAGCCGGTGCTGTTTATGACCTACTTCTGTTTGTCTCAGTGCCCCTCTTGTAAACTGGTAATATATATGCCTGTCTTCATTGTAGGGTAATCTGTAGTCTGGTTGTAGGAGTGAAAAATCATTTATAATCATAGGATTAGTAGTGGCATGCTGTAGTCCCAATAGCTTCGGAAAGGCCATGCCTACTTAATAAGCTGCTTAACTAACTCAGTATTTTGGGCTACATTTATAGAAAGAGGCTGTAGATGTAAAGTGTAGATATAGTAATTAGGAAGAACATAATTGTCCAAATAACCCAACTGCTCTTGCAAGTCAGGAAGCTTGATGTGTTGCTTGTGTCAGTGGAGACTGCAATTCACTGAACGCTGGAAGGCAGGCTCGGAAATCTGTGTGGTTATAAAAAGAAATGGCTGAGCCAAATATTTTGTAAAAACAAAGTAAGATTTGAAAAGAGAGACCCTGAATTAAATCAGGCAACCCATTATGTGTGTGGCTGGAGTCTATGGTGTAAGGAGGGAGCCAGACTCCTCCATTTATTTAAGTCTGCTTGCTGTATAATTCAGGGTAGCGAGGTGAACTAAGGATGAAGCATTAGCTTCAGCATAGAATTTTTATTCTGAGCACTGGAGCCTAAAGTTATTAAAAGAACAAACACAATTATGACATCCTAAGGGACTGGCACACATATAAATCTGGATATGCTGTCTGTTTCTCGCAAAGCATATGTATGGGTCTGTGTACTGCCTGCTTTTTATTTTAACTAGGTTTGCTGCAGCTGTTGCTCTGAAAAGAACCATTTAACACTGTGGGGAAAGAGAAGCTGCAGAAAGCCTCAAATTAATATCTGTTAAGAAAAATGATTTTTAAATAAATTGCTGGTTTATGTGGTTAAAACTCTTGACCCTTGAATAAGAACAAAGAACCATCACTTTGCTTGTTCTAGACCTTTCCTACCTCCCAGATAATCAAATTACAGTACCATGAAAAAATTAATAACAGCTTATTCTTCCTCTTCCTCTAGTCCTTCAAAATGATGAGAACCTATTTTCATGACAGGTAGGGATGTGAATACTTTCTGAAGAACAAAAGCCCATAGTCTTTAAATTTAAGCAGTATATGTGATTTTCAGATTGGCTTTTATGAAAATATTTTGAGCATCGGGTAGCTCAGCATTGTCTATTATCTGTGCACATGAATGCCATAACTCTTAATCTTTCAACTGAGTAAAAGCGATGTTTATATATTATATAAAGTGTATGAGATTTCATTCGACAGTCTCAACTTCAGTGTTGTCAATGCAGAGTACATTATGGAGTCTGTGATTTTCAGAGGTGTCAGCAGAAAAAAAAAATATCCAGTTCTGGTCTGAAAGGATAGGCCATTAACCCTTGGGAAGGCTCTCATAGTGTATTGCCAGCCTCCAAAACTGTCCTGCCAGGCATCTTCCTGGCACTGATGCCTTGTTCTTGTTCCAGGCGCTGCCCATCCTATCAGCTCTGCTGCCTGTCACCGAGGGTCTCCCCCTCTCTCCCCTCTTGTCCCTCTCCAGTTCCCCGTTTTAACCTACTGGGATCCCTGTTGGGCTGCTGCTTCTCTTCCCATCTCCTACTCTCTTATCTTCTAGTGGTGTCACCATCCAAACAGCTGTCAGTCAGCTTCCAGGCTAACATATTTTTTTATGTCACTACATCCCATCTCTGTCCCTTTGCCAAGTCACTCCTGCTGTTCCTGCTCCGGTTTCTTCGGTTTCTCTTCTGCCCTCAGCTTCCTCCTCTTCTGCATAAGTTCACTGCCATATCCAGAACTGGAAGGGAGCGACTTCCAGTAGTGCCCTAAGACACTATCTGTAATACTCACTGATTAAAGAGAAAAAAGGGAACAAAAGCCCCATGATCTGGGTATTCAGGGACTCGGTTCTCTCGCTTCAATAATTCAGAAGATTTTAATTTTTTTTTTAAGGTAGAGAGATTAAAAGTCTTGGAGGTACGATGTAAAGTAAAGCACAGATGTATTAAAGAAAGATTGTGTCAAACTAATCTGTTAATCTCCTGAGACGACAGCTGGTTTCCCAGGGAAGGGAAATGCAGCAGATACCATCTATCTTGACTTTGGTAAACTGCCACCAGGGAAAGTACATGTGAAGATTTGGCTTAATAGAACAATTGCAGAATTGATAGGAAACTGGTTAGAGAGGAAACAAATTGCATTGGGAGGGGAAATACTGGGCCAGAGGGGACTTTACATACCAATGATTTTTTGTTATGATGCCACAAAAATTGAGAGAGAGTGTGCCAGTGAAATTTGTCATTGACACTTTCCTGGATTTCTTTTTTTTTTTTTTTCTGGTAGGGAGTTAAATATGATGGCTCTGTAGTGGCACAAGTTTTAATCATAAATGTTTCCATCTCACTCAGTAGCTCTTCTGTGACTTTGCTCCTTGAGTTGCTTGTTCTGACGCTGCCAGCAGCCTGCCATTGCTTTCCAGCTGTTGGGAGGTCCTCGGGTAGGATGGCACCAGGAAAATGGTCAGATGAGAATTTTTAGTGCAGACAGCCGCGCAACTGGATTATCTGCTGTTACAGTCCCACTCCTGACCAGCTGTTTAAACAGAACAAATTTTAGGGGAGTTTTTACCCTCTATTGAGGAATTAAAGTGAACACAATTGTGAATCAAAAAGAAAGGAAAAAAAAAAAAGTTTCTGCATCATTTTAACCGGCTACTGATTTTTCCAGTCTTTTCAGTATGGACAGGACAGAGCATTTTAGATGAGTAATTTAAGTGTGTTTTGGTGTAACGACAGTGCTTCATTATCAGTGCCCAACTGGATTCCTGCTTCCTTTCTATGCAATATTTTTTTTCCTTCCTTTCCTTTGTATGCCTTTTTGTGGGTTTGTCTCATTCTTGGAAAATAACAAGCCAACTTTGTTTCATTTTTCTTCAATGAATGCATTCTCATGAAGGGAAACAACAGACTAAAACCTGTGCTTAGTGCTAGCAGTACCAGCAGAACATAGGAATGTAAAGTCACTTGTCCATATAGAAGGAAATCAGAAGTTCTCATTGGGTCTGGATTAGCACCAAAATCCATCAGGGTATTTTTTTCCAGTGGATATTATCTGCTTGCTTTCTAAAAGCTTTGCTTGAGTCAAAGTGCTTTGCGGTGTGATCTGAAGCCAATGTGAAAGGTGCGATGGCAGTCCTCGTGTGGAAA
This sequence comes from Pterocles gutturalis, assembly GCF_000699245.1. Lineage (NCBI taxonomy): Eukaryota > Metazoa > Chordata > Aves > Pterocliformes > Pteroclidae > Pterocles > Pterocles gutturalis. The sequence goes on along the minus strand of NW_010141241.1, from coordinate 38,262 downwards.
ATACCTGGTGAGCCAGCAAAACCACCTTGTCTTCCTTTACATCTTCTAGACCTGTAGGTAAATAATATCCCAACTTTGCAAGGCTAACCAAATAAGTACCAGCAAGGAAAACATACACAGAGGAAAAGGAGAATAAAAAAAAATGGATGGCTGCGATGAGGTCCCCATCTCAGAGGAAAGGTCATGGTTTCACGGGTAGGTGCGTATAGAGAGAAATCACTGCAGGGCATAAGAGATGTCAGAGTATCCAGAAGCATCGGAGGATTTGTGATAAGGAATCAAGTGCAAAGGCTGGAAACAGTATCTGTCTGCTCTCCTGCTTTAAGTGCGTACCAGCTTTTAAAATCCCTTGTCTTTCAGTCTTCTCTAGTGTGCACTTCATTTAAAAGTTTTGTATTATAATATTCACACATTAATCCTGATTGTCCCTATATCCAATTCTGCCTGTTCTTGGGAAAGTATAAAATCAATTTCTATACCACAGCTGAAAAGCAGAAATCGTTGGATTACCATACTGTTGTGTGCAATAAAAATACAGCGTTATCTAGGGAAGTCTGTCGTTGATTAGAGCATAAATATCAAACCCCCAACTCATACCTCTGAGTATTTGATTCCTGCATCTTATAAAAACGAAGATCTCTGCTGAACAGTGTGACATTTCATTACTTTGGATTTGCTGTGATGAATAATGTTATATGCTATTGGCCTAGAAGAAATATTGCTATAGTAACTAGCTCGTGATTCATTTTTTAATGTTTTTTTTTGGCTATATTTCCTAAGGGATGCCTGTCTAGACTAAAAATGTTTAAACTAACTCTTGGTAACGGTAATTAGTTTTTTCCAGAGTGCTAAAAATATGGGACAGATAAACAATAATACTTAGACACTGCTTTTTAAAAGCACAGCAGGCCCATAACATTCTTGAAATTATGGGAGTCTAGTTTTATTTTATTTGGCACTTTTTTATTAGTAGCTTTCTGTGTTGTTATTAATCCTGTTTAGTGACCTAAGGCTGAATTCCCACATCGACAATATTGCAACTCTAATGAACTCCTCAGACATATAATATGTAAAATGTTACATGTGAGGATGAAAATATAAGTGGGGTTGGTTGATTTAAATAAAAGTAATGAGCTTATTTATTTAAATCAGTAAAAAGGAAATATTTCCATAAGTGATATATTAATATTTTATATTTTGTGTTGGTTGATTTAAATAAAAGTAATGAGCTCACTTATTCATTTAAATCAGTAAAAAGGAAATATTTCTGTAAGTGATATATTAATATTTTATATTTTGGATTTGTACATATTTAATTCCTTATGATGATTCTTATGGGTCACCAGTCAACAAGCACATATTGTCAAATATCATCTTTATTGCAGTGCCTTATCAGCGTAAGGAATACGAGGATGTGTTAGGTATGTGCCCATTTATTGAAGCATATATGGAGCTTAATGTGCATTCACTGCATCCTTGTTTTCATTATGCTAAAATATGTCACTTGATTTTTTTTTAAATTAGATTGTTTAAAGCTAAAATATGTCACTTGATTTTTTTTTAATTAGATTGTTTCAGAAACTGATCATCTATGTCAAAGTGTGTTTGTCTAGAATTAGAATTTATAAGTACACAGGGTTCAGATAAGAAGTGTGGAACTATTTTTTTTAAATTAGATTGTTTAAAAAACTGATCATCTATGTCAAAGTGTGTTTGTCTAGAATTAGAACTTAATAAGTACACAGGGTTCAGATAAGAAGCGTGGAACTAACATTTTAAAGAAAAACTATTTAAAAGTGGTTAAAATTACCTGAAGTATAAAAAATATGCATAAATATAAGTTTATTTAAGCACATTTTATATTTTAAATTCACTTAGAAATGTGTAATATTTTCTTTAACAAAGAAATTGAAGAAGTCATTCATTCTCACCTGCTTCTTTTTCACGGAAGAGAAAAGAAAAACATAGGTTTATACTTTTTAAATTCCTGTTAGAATTTGCAGCTTGAATAGAACTAGTCATTAAACTGAACTAGCTGAATAAATGGAAATGAAGAAAATATTCACCTTGTATTTGCAGAAAGCTGAACAAACCCTGGCTTCAGGTTTTTAGTTATTTCTGCCTAATGCCTGATTTGAGCTGGCCTCAGTTTAGGTCTCAGCATGCAGATGTTATCATTTTCAGTGGCTTTGTTTGAAGACTAAATACCCAGTTTAAATGTTTAGGAACTGGGAGGAGGCTGTGGGATTTCTTGTGTGATAAATTGGCTTTTATTAACCCCGAATCATACCCCAGGGTAGACATGGTAACTTTGTGTAATAGAAACATAGAAGGACTGAGCTCTGTCAGCAGAACCACCGGCAGATTTAGTTTGTGCTTTTTGATTTTCATGTAAGTCATGGTAGGTTCAGAGGATCATGCAGCAGCACATGACACTTCATCAGGTTTCATAAATTATGCAGTCAGACTTGTTGGATTACAAAAGGCTGGAAGCAACAAGTGCTTCCTGCATTATAAATGAAATGGCTTATTTACAAAGATGACATAGCTATATTAATTGCAAGAAGTTATGATTAAAGGGACAAGCCTGTACTGTTTAAGATGTTAATTAGAATAAACTCATTTTCGAGCAGAAATAAATGCATCTTTTTTTTTTCTTAGTTTGCTGCGGGTTTACTAAAGTACTCCACTAATTGTATTCTAAACCGTCTTCCTTTTCTAGCAGCTCTAAGTGGTTTTTCCTCATGCATTAGCCTAATGTAAAGGCAATGACAGAATCCTGTATCAAGGTTCACATTCAAAATTAAAAATGGTGATCACCTCCATGGGTAGAAAATTCAGCTTGTCCCCTGCTGTATGACACTGGTCAAGCACCAGCTGGGCTGTGCTATCATCCCCGAGTGTTGGACAGTAATTGGAGTAACTAATTGGAGGCATGACCCGTAAAATAAAGATGCTGTTATTACATCTGCATCTCTGTCTATGCAGGGCCCTTGGACCTGCCCTGCTGACACTGTGGCTTCCCCTCCTTTCTCCCTGCTGAGGTCCCCAGGCACAAGCAGCCCCAGCATGGCTTCTGGAAGACCCTTTTTGTCCCCTTCCATGGGTGCTTTGTCCTGCTGTCGGCTCCTCAAGTTCCCTCCCCTGTGCCCTCTCTGGAAGGAGCAGCAATCCTTAGGCTCTCCAGGGAGATGTCAGTTTGATTTCGCACAGGAACACCCAGGGACTTGTCACCCCAGAGCAGGGATCTTCAGGTTGAGCTGACCATTGCTCTTGGGAATGACGGCTCCTTTCCGCATGCACGCTGAGAAGAGGAGAAAGGGAGGTGGTGAGCATGGTGGTGGGCAAGATTTGGGAGCATGGAGGGTGCCAAGGCAGGTGGTGAGTTGGCCTGGGGTGGGTTGGGGTGAAGGAGGTTGGAGAACACAGGTGAGAGGCCAGGGTTGGGGGAGAAGATAGATAAGAAAAATGGGGAACTGCAAATGAGGCAACAACCTTTCAGCCTTTTGAATTATCAGTTGCTTCTCTTGGAGCCTGTTGCCCTTCGTGCAGGGCTTGCATGCTCATTTGTTTTTTTATTGCAGGCAGGTGGTTTTGGTGCTCGTGAACTGCATTACACACTGATTTTCTTATTTTCCTTCTATGACACTCTTGGGTTGTATGAAGGAGAATGAAGCTTAATGGTGTTCTTGATTTTATAGAAAGATTGTGGCTTAAGCAAAGTACCCACCCCCCGGAGGTCTTATTTGTTGTTCTGTTTCTCCTACAAAGTAATTTAACTTCTCCCTTTCAACCAGTGGCTTTTTAGGCTGTGCTGGATAAGGCTCAGCCGAGTGAGGAGGGATATCCAGCAGCGCTGGGAGCTGGGAGCATGAGCTGCAAGGGTAGCGAGGGAGGTTGTGATTCACATCTTAAACAGGGCAGGGTTTTACCACGCTGCTGAAGTCTCAGGGAAGGTTAAACGTTAGTGACCCTTAAGGGATTAAAAAGAGTTTAGATTTTAGCTGGCATTTCACTAATGCAATCACAGGTTCATAATTTCATTTCACTTCCAAGGCTAGATGCTAATCGAAGCACATCCTTCCTTTTCTTGTTGCAGAGGTATACAGTTCAATTAACCTCATCAACTGCAAGGAAGCATTAACAGCCAACGGCACAAAACGTCATGCCTGTGTGGCTTTAACAGAAACAGGGCAGAAACTCCTAAAGGGATGAAAATGACTTTTCCTTTGTACAAGACAAGCAAGCCCCCGGTGTGTTTGCACTTGTGGCCCTTCTGCTTTATTCCTAATACGGCTCGTTACTGAGAGCTGGCCTAAGATAACCCACTCCTGCAGTGTTTACCGACTCCTTATAAAATGTGCGTGCAGGCAGTTTGGTCCAAAAGGCTGCAAAGCCTCTGCCTTCCTCTGCCACCAGCTGAGACAGAAAGGACTGGCTGATGTAGTGAACCCAAATGCAGTTGTTGCTGTATGAGAAGCCTGTTCTCCATCATACCGAAGACAAATGCTGAAAATGCTCTCTATCTATAATAATATTACACATTATTTTCACTTTTCCTTCATGGTGTGTATGTAGCAAACTGGAATGAGAGTGATGTCTCTGTTCAGGAATGAGCGCAGCCATTTCTGAGCCAACGTGCATCAGCAGTTTGTCAGGGAGATGCTAGATGGCAGTTTTAGAAGCAAAGTAGTCCATCAAATTGAGATTAGAAACCACCTTGCCAGCACCATGAATTTACAGGGAGCTGTAAGATACGGAGGTGAGGGAAGAGGGAAACAGGGAAAACAAAAGTGGAAACTGAGAAAAAGGTACAGAGAAATAGAGAGTGATGGGAGGCATTCCTCCTCCTGCCTTTTTTCAGGAGTGTCTGAAGTTCAGCTGTGGCTATTATGATCTTTTGTGATCATGAATATGTGATTTTCCCCTGGCTTCCGATGTTTCAAGCTTTTCATTGGGGACAAGATGAATCATTATATATTTGAGAACATATAATGCAGAATTCTAGAAATACAGTCCTTTCAAATGAATTCTAATGGTTTATTTTACACCCTGAGGAGGGCATTGCTTATTTTTCAGTCTTATGATTGATTTGACACAATTTTTATCTGACTGACAATACCAAGTAATTTAGGTAAAATAGGAACCGGTCTAAAATGCTTGTGTTTTATCCAGGTTAAGAGCATTACTATTTTCTGATGACCTCCTGTTGCTCCAACAGTAGAAATACAGTAAATTCCACAACCAAAAGATAGTCTTTATCAACTGCATGTGTTACTGGTGACGATGACCTTGCGTACTCATGAGCCTCAGCAGAAGATATTATTGCTCATTATATTGTACACAACATCCCTTAAAGGTGCAATGAAAGAGAAAGTCTTCAAGTTAGATTGCATATTAAGCCAGTTTGATTACTGAAATAGTCAGTGTCAGCAGTAGTTGTGTAGTCTTTCCTTTAGGGATTTAAAGCCATACAGTAGCATCCCCTAAAGTTGTTCCTAGTGATGCAGTGTTGATTATGATGATGGCTGCTGACCTGACCAAATTTTTGCTATTATAGGTAACATGAAAATTTAGTGCTTTATTTGACAAGTGCGTTGTATAGTTTTTACTGGTAGGTGCTGATGATTCCCCTTCCCTCTCTGTAACCATGAGAAAAAGTCCAGAAGTCAAAGTAAAATCTCATTCTTTTCATCCCCGAAGACTCATTGAAGGGTTTATAAAGAAACAGAATCCATTGTAGTTCTAAGTTATTTTTCAATCTTATTTGATATACCCTTTCCTGCAGGGTAACACCTTTCTGTTATAACTGAAAGATTGGCTTTTCCATTTATGTAACTTTTATGGTTCTTTCCAAAGACTCATAACTCTGGCTGAAAACTATTTCAGCTGGTTTCGTCAGGTTCTAAAGGGACCAAAGCAAAAGATGTCCCGTCTATAACATGAGATTACTCCTGCCATTATAAAAATAACTATATCACAGCTTTGAGTAGCTGCTCTCAAAAGCACAGCTTTGAAAAATGAAAGAAACTAAAGATCGTAGGAAGAAAAGAATTAATGTAGCAAGCTGTATTTCACTGAAGCCATGCATCTCCTCATTTTTCACAGGAGGGGTGGAGCTTAACTAGATGAGATTATATGAAAAGGATTATTACGTAAAGGGCCGGAGTCTGATCTCATTAAGGACAGCTGGAAGATGGCAATTCTCAGGGATGTTTCAGCATTGTTGTTCTTGAATATTGTACCAGAAGTTTCATACTTAAATTGGAAAAGGCTGAGGGGAATTAGCTTGCAGCTCAAAATACTCGGCACACCTCATGTGCAAGAGAGGAGCAACCCCGGTGAAAATCAGAGAAGTTTCTGGCTTCTCTAGATTGTAATGGTCCTTTCAAAGCACCTTGCTCTTCTTCCTCACACACGTCCTTGCCTCCTCTGCAGTCAAGCACAGGAGGAGGTGGCACTATGCTGGCTTCACTGCTTTGTGCCCCAATCATGCAAGTGACTCCACTGATTGTAGTGGGACTGAGATTGGGGCCAAGTCTGCTGTTGGTGTCTATGGAGAAGAGACGGGGCTGGGATTTTGTTTGCTTTGCCTTTATGGTTTTACCATGAGAAGTTACCATATTGCGTATCATCCACGTATCATCCACCTATTCCCTGAGGCTTTTGCCTTCTTCCTCGCTTCAGGAACAAGCAATGGAAATGCTGCATGGAAGCAGTGATCCTGTGCTGGTTCCATGTGTCCTCTCTTATTCCGTAGCTGAATAACAGCTGGCTACTGGCTTTGTAGAAACTAGAGGGTACATAATTCAATTTTTCCATTTGTGTTCCAGTTCCTTCTTGAGAATTCCGCTTGGGAATAGATTTGTCTGCTCACAAACTGCGCTCAAGAAAAAGAACCTAAGAGACCAACTTACTGCAAAATGATCCCTAGGAGGAATGAAAATCTTTGCTTGTGAAAGGTCACCAGAAAAGTGGCAGTAGGGTCACAGAATTAGGCTGCACCAGGGAAAAAACATTCTTGCCTTCTGTGTTGGGTTTTGTGCTGACGGTCCCAAAAACTCTTAACTTTGTGTATCTGCCTTAATGAAAACTGAGAAATCAGCTTGGCTCATTTTTTTTTACCAGGAAAATTGTATGTGACCTCAGCACCTTTATTTTTTTTTTTTCTGTTGCTGCAGAGGCACAGTAGGAAGCAGTTGTGTACTTTTCCCTGCTGCAGCCAGTAAGAAAGGACACATATTTCAAGATGTGTTATAATATTCCTTGCTTGACTGCAAATTCTGAGATTACCAAAGTAAGAAAATTAAGCTAAATGTCATGTTATCCCTTGGTTTAATGGAAAACAATTAAGATCATCACTGACTTTATTTAAGGATGTGGGTTTGCTGCCTGAAGCATATGAAGGTTCTTTTAATCTTGAGTAAAAATGGACAGCCCTTCTCTGTTATTATTGCCTACAGTGTGTAATCCCATGAACATGAAGACTGTGTTTCTCCCTGTTTGTCACATTAGCAAATGATAGAGAGTCTTGGGCATTTTGCACAGGAGGTCTTCAGCCATGTGGCAGATGAGCAGATGTGAAGCTCAGAAATTTGTTGGACTTGGCTACTGCACTGACCCTTCAGTTTTCACGATAAACTTCACTGGACGGGGGAGTAAAACCGCATGAGAGCAGATACTCTGCTGCTCTTGTGCTGCTTCAGCAGTGCAAAGAGAGGGGACACTAGTGAAATCTCTGGAGGTGAAGTGCCCCGGGTGTCAGAGCACTGCAGAGGGGCAGAGGCTGGGTGGAGGTGATGCCTCTCTCCGGCACGCATGGCACACAGTTATTCGGGCTGGGTTCTGGCCATCAGGTCACCTCCTGGAAATTGTAGCTTGATGGGGGAGTTCACCCCAATGACCTGGACTCACATAAAATCAGATGTGTATACAATTAGGAAAAAGCGATCGTCTCTGGTGACCCCACTGTGTGCCATGACTGCAGGGAGAAATGCAGTGTTCAAATGCAAGAGCCCTTTACCACCTTCAGTGCTCTCCATTTGGCTGCCAGAGCGTCACACCGAGCCCTTCACTGGAGGGAATGATTTGGCCTGGGGAAACTGAGATTTATTTTGACTGTAATATCTTCCTTCTCTCTGCCTGCACCACGGAGGCACTTCATGCTTATCATGCAGGAAGGAGCTGAGGCTCTCTGGTACTATTCTTTTAAACTCAAACCATTAAAGCTACATTGCAATGATTTTCAAATTTTCCAGCCTTCCCTCCCACCAGCGTTAATTGTCCCCCCGCTGTCCCGGCTGCAAAGCCATTTGCTCTTTCAGTATGCAGTGCTTGTTCAGTGGTGCACTAAACCTTTGTTGCTTTGCAGTAGAAAAAAAAAAGCTTCAGTTTATGCAGATGACATTGAAATGAGTTTGATAAAGTGATAAACAGTCACATTTTATGATTGCAACTGTTGGGGCTTTGTTTCTTATTTTACAGTTAATTTTGTGGAAGTAAAGGGCTTTACAAACTCCCTTCTGGTGTCAATGCAGTCATATAGCACTCCCATAACAGTGTTTTCAGAATTTGGTGGGGCCACCAAGCTGACGTGATAGGGGGATCAAAATACATCCAGAAGGGACACACACTTCAGAATTTGGTGGGGCCACCAAGCTGACATGATAGGGGGATCAAAGAAGGGACACACATCCGGTGTCCCTTTTCCCTGTGGCAGAGCTCCCTCCCCAGGTCATAATCTCCCTGTACCTTGCAGCTCATCTTCTGTTTTAGTTACTGTCTTTGGATGGCAGTTAGGCTTCTTTATCTCCTCTTCCCCTCAGCTTCTGACACATTATTATTCTTTCCAGTGACTGTACCGGACCTCCAAAATCCCATAGTCCCCAAGAGTAATTACAGATGCGTTACTGTGCAATCCCCACAGGTAGGTTGGGTCAAGTGCTTTACTTTTATTCAGCTCACCTACCGAGGAGTGGGGTTGACTGTGCTTCCTCCGTAGCTGTACAACATGACAGGAGTATTTCTGTTGCGTGAGTGTTTTCACTGTAGCTGGAGGCTGGTCCTCTCCTGACTCTGGAGTACCGGTACCCAAGTAGGGTTGCTAGTGGTCATTAATGGTGATTGTGAGGTCCCCAGGAAAATTAAATGTCAAATGGAAAAACCTAGAAAAAGCATGACTCTGGCTGCATGAGGAGCAAATGAACACAGTTTGATTGTGTCTTTCTCTGACATAGGGTTCGATGACCTACAAGCTTGTGCCGATCCTGGAGCTCCTGACCATGGATACAAGACACCCAGTGCAGGTGTTTTCTTTGAAAGCGTGGTAGTCCGCTTTCATTGCCAAGAAGGATACAGGCTTAATGGTACTTCAAAAAAACTTTGTGTGAGACACTTTAATGGCTCCCTGAGCTGGAAACCAAGTGATAAACCTGTGTGCCTACAAGAAGGTAAGTCAGTTTTCTTCAAGCACTTCACCAGTCTCAGTTCTTCTCACTTGTCCATGTTCGTGTGTCTGAGCACAAACCACAAAAGACTGACGTCCATTTCACTGCATCTCATTTGATGCATACTTTGGCTTCCCATCCATCCCATCCATAATCCCCATTTGTCAGTTAAATTTATACCGTGAGAGGCCGTGTGCATGTGTATGTGTTGAAAGAGACATAAAGAAATCTGAAGGAAAAAAGATGATACAATACCTAGTTATACATTGACAACAGAGAGAAAAAACAACCTCTGGTATCAGCACACTGTTTGTAACTGCTTATTAAAGCTGCCCACTTAATATTCCTTTCTGTAATATCTTACTAGGAAAATCTAATGAACTTCCAGTGTTACTGCTGCTGCAAATCAGGAGTTTTAAACAATTATATTTTATGGCATGTGCATGATTCAGATAGGAAAATCAAATATGCCTGGACTGCAGAAGTTTAAAGTCACAGTAAAGTTTACTTTGAGATAATTCAGACTGTTCTGGCATAAACCAATTTCTTTTTAGTGTATTGCATTTTTGAAATTGTATTTTGCTTTAAATTATTAGGACATTAAATTACTTTCTTCTTCTGGGAGTTAAATAGAGGCAGGATTAATTTGAATATAATAAGTGTAAATTTTGGTCAAAATACATCCAAGCAGCACAAACTATTTATTTCACCAAGTATATTAAAGATATAACTTGTTCTTTTTGTTGATTTGTTTTTGGTCAACAGAGCTCTTAAAATCAATAGACATGAAAAGTTTTGGTTAAATCAAGGGTGTACATTTTAGTGTTGTGACTTCTGCACTGAAGTCATTAGCCGCTGCCTCATTTTCTTCAAGGTGGAACAAGATAAATTCTATTTCAGGATGCCTTCCATCATTTAAAATCAGATAAGTATATGGAATTCCTTCAAAAGTAGTCAAAGACTTATGTGGCTCATAAACACACTTACAACATAGGATCACGCATCATTCAGTGTGTATAAAAACTGCAAGTACTTGTTGTGCTGGTAGGTGGGTGGGGATGAGAAGCCTGTGCCAGGACAGGTGCATGAAGGGACGTGCCACAACGGGAGCAAGCAGGGCCTGGGAGGACCACACTCAGAAAATACATGTGAGGGGAATGACCCTAAACAGTGGGCTGTGTGAAAGTGGTGGATAAGATATTGGAGAGGGCAACCAGAGCAGCTGGAAAGTAGCCCATGGTCTCGCCTGTTGGCAGGAGGGGTCTTGGTAAAAGACGGATTCCTGGACATGACTGAGGCTACGTGCTAGAGAGCTGTGAGTCATGAGCTGTCTCGGGGTACGCACTGAGACAACAGCTGATATGTAAAACGTAAAGGCAATTGAGGCCAGTAACACCTGGTCATAATGGTGGCATGGAGCAATGTCAAAGAAACAACCTCTAAAAATAATGTATGTATGAAATTCATGGCCACTGCAGTTTCAGCCACCTTTCGTAAATGCCCTTGTCTCTCATCTCATGGTTATTTAAGAAAAAATATATGTAGAGTGACAGCAGAATATGTCTAAATTGGGTAGTCCAACTACCAGAAAAAGCTATAATGCTTGGAAAATCAATTTTCTTAACCACTGAAGGTAGCTTCTAGGAATTTTGATGTGCGTCTTTGAAATAGAATCATAGAATCACAGAATGGTTTGGGTTGGAAGGGACCCTAAAGACCATCCAGTTCCACCCCCCTGCCATGGGCAGGGACACCTTCCACTAGCCCAGGTTGCTCAAAGCCTCATCCAGCCTGGCCTTGAACACCTCCAGGGATGGGGCATCCACAGCTTCTCTGGGCAACCTGGGCCAGTGCCTCATCACCCTCACAGGAAAACATTTCTTCCTAATATCTAATCTAAATCTCCCCTCTTTCAGCTTTTATCCCATTATCCCTCGTCCTGTCACTCCCCTCCCTGATCAAGAGTGCCTCCCCATCTCTCCTGTAGCCCCATTTGAGTACTGGAAGGCTGCTGTTAAGGTCTCCCTTGAAGCCTCCTCTTCATCCACTGCAGTTGTTAAAATAAGCATTAACATGTTATAGGGATCATATTCAAACCTTTTCCAAGCCCCCCAGTCCAGTGGAAATCTGTGGAGGAAGTTTCACAATGCCGTCAATGGCAAAACGGCCACTGATGTCACTGTGATCAACACTCGGGCCAGGTGTTTTCAAAAAAGGAAGAAATTGGAAGATGAGAATGTGATGGATGATGTGACAACAGTTGCTTAAGAGATAATTATTACTTTACAGCACAGAACACTTAAAAATGATTGCAAGCCAATGCTCTGATCAAGCAAAGCACTTAAGTTTGAGTATAACTCTCATTATGTGATTTGTCTTATTAAAGTTCTGTGCTCAAAATCAGGTATATGCAAAAAAGATTTTTATTATTTGGACTGAAGACTGGGACCCTGATTTAGGATTTAGTGAAGCAAGTGCTATAATACTTCCCTGATTAATGGTAGAATAATAACCTCAGGTATTATTTAAACAATCCCAGGGTTTAGCAATGGGGAAAAAAAATTAGATGATGGAATTAATTCTTCATTCCAATGCACAATATAACCACTGATTCAGAACAAATACTAAGCAAAGGTTCAGTGGCGATTCATGAGACCTAGGCATTTGTTTAAGTGCTTTTTAGAGTGATCCTTTTGTGTACTGGGAGCAGAATGATGAGACAGGGGCATGACAGGGAGGGGGGCAGTGTAGGAACGTTGCACATCTGGAGAACAGTTAAGGAGGAATTATAACAGGGTTTGTAATTCTCAGCTGTCTAATGACAGACATAAAAGTCTTCATTGCAGAAATTCTGTAATGATAAAAAGAAATTTGAAATTTACAGCAACTACTGGAGAAGTAAGAAGTTAATGTTTTAACATTCATCATTAGCTATCACAAGGCAAAATAAACTTTATATTGCATTTAGTCATTGAAGGCAGGGTCTGATTGCCATCTGTGCTGTGGTACGCTGTGCATGCCTCTCATCACAGTATGTGCAAATGTCAGATATTGCCAGCTGAGCTTGAACAGTAAAAACACTCAATACTGCAGTTCATTTCAGGTTTATCTCAGAAGTTTGAATTCAGCTAAGGATGGTTGCAATATAATTTGATGTCTATATGTTATGTACATTTAGTTGCAGTTATGTGTTTACTAGAACAATCTCTAGTCACAAACGAATGCTATTTACCAAAGGAAGCAAAGCAACCCATTTCAGAATGTAATTGATTTTAAAACTGATACATTACCTAGAGCTCTTCATCCAATCAGTTTGATTTTATAGGTCTGTCATTTCTCGTTAAGAGGCAGGAGATTTTACATGTCAGTGTGAGAATGAAGTTGCATGACTAGGTGCCAAATAAATGCCCTGTCAAAAATCTCTGCGCGTAGACTTACGTTCCTGTGTTGATCTACAGCATGTTGTGACTGTAACTTCCATCAATTCTAATACGGTTATGCACATAAATACCAAAGCTCTAAGGTAGGAATTTTGTATTTACTGTTCAAGAGCCATAAGTCATGTTCACACTTCAATCTAATCTTCTCCCACTGTGGTAATGTGGCTGCTGAGACTGTTGCCCTACTTGGAACAAATGCTACCTCTTTCCTATGAGATTGAGTCTAAATTTACAGCGTACGTGGGGATGGCAACCAAGCAAAGAGCTGTACCCTTCTCCCTCAGTGGTTCCGCAGGCAGATGCCTTCAAGATGTCCTCAGTGCCTCATTCTCCCAGTGACAGGGATGATAAACCTGCAGTAAAAGTGGTGGGCTAGTACGTAGTTTGGTTACGGTTTTCCTCTGTGACATTTAGCACTCATTTATCTTTGCCTTTGTCCCTGGATTTGTGAGATGACTGAAATATTTTTATTTCTCTATCTCTCATCTGTCTTGCCCAGTGTTTGTCGAACCTTAAGCCTTGTTCCAAGCGCTCTATGATGTTTGTAACCTGTGCTTAGCACAGTGGCCACAGATCTTCAGCAAAGTCTCTGTGCACTGTTCTAATACAAGCAAAGACAAGAAAGAGAAGGTGTTATTTAGTATGCACTGAAAAATTGGGTGTGCCATCCACAGAACCATCCTCCTAACACTGTACTATGGATTTAACACTAGTAAAAACCCAAGAAACAATATCGATCTTAAATGTTTATTTTTAAGAGCACAGGGTCCAGATGAGCTGTCCCTGCATCCAACCCATTCTTTGTGATGTTCCTTTCATCCTTTCACCCTGATCCTCTCTGTTCCAGCCTGTCAATGTTGTGGCTAGATGTAGTCAAGGCTAATTCGGAGATGGCTCCACAGGGAAATACACAGGAGCACTAGACCTCTGGAGAGCACTGTTCTTCAACTGCACGTACTGTTACAGTGTTAGAAAGGCCCCTGACATGGTTTTGACCAATGTCTAGTAGCAATCCCCAAGCAATTCCTACAAGCACCTTCTGAATTAGCATGGACCAGGGACAATTTTTGGAGGGTAAAAGTTCACCTGCCATAGACAGCACCCATGGCAAGCCAGGAGAGTCCATGGATGGTGAGGCTATCTCCATAGTGTCATGTCATGCCTTCCTCCTGAGTTGCCTTGATGGTCCAGGAGCTCCTGGGAGAAGGGAGGGTGGTCCTCCTTCCCCACGGGCTGGAAGAAACAGTTCTGAGAGATGATGCATAGTTTGCATGGAAACTAAAGCACTATAACTATAGTGTTTAACAAATTTTACTCTTCAGACCAAACTTTCTGTGATGGGAGATGTGTTCCTAACTAGGGTGTTCTTTTGGCGGACCTGGTTTAATATTCACACGGTAGATATAAGCAGATCATGTGAAACTGCCAGAAAGTAGTGTAAGTCATAGCCATTGCTGCTTGATGCTGGTTAAAGACCAGATATTCCCTTAAATGGTTTAGCAGCTTCCACGGCTTGGCTGAAAAGTACTTAGAATAAAGCAGGACAGGACATTTTAAAATCCAGTCACTTATTCTCAGCTTTTCCAAGCAGAATTTGTGCCACCTAATCCAGTTGTTTGTGGAGAGGCGGCTACTGCAATTTATGCCTGACTAAGCACTAAACAATACAAATGCAGCCAGTGGGGAAGCATTTGCTCGCAAGGCATCAGGAAGAAGAGCTGTAATACTGTGGTCCATTGGTCTTACATTTAGCCAGGGCTTGTAATGGGCCCGTTATCAAAGTCAGCCAGGATGTCGCAGGCAAAGGATGGTGCAGTGAGCAACTTATCACTGTTCTCTGCCAACATCTAGCTGATTAAAATGATTTGATCTATAGCTGTTGCTTGGAATAACGGGGATGAAGTCGCTGTAAATAGATCATTGTTACAGAATCAATTTCCCCTGCTTTGAAAGTGAAATATCATTTTTAAACTGCAGTGTATGTATACGCACCTCTTTTATTTGTATAGCAACAGAAAGCTGTTATGCCAAGCGAGTGAGCTGTTCATTGATGTTATTTTCTGGCATCCATCTCCAACCTCCTCCCGCATGGCTGCGGAGCAGGATCCCCCATCTATTTCATCCCGTCCTCAGGGGTGCCCAGGACAGCATCTTCGGGACAGCGTTCAAGGCTTGGTGTCAGGCATTTCTTATGGGGCATCCTCTGATGATTAACTCACCAGAGAGAGAGAAAATTGTCCAGTCTTTGAAGGTGATGTCTGCATCCTCAGCCCAGTGCATTTTATAACCTTCTGTTAGGGTACACATCCTCCCAGACTTGGGCATTTATAAATTAATAAATTCTAGTAAAACGCCTTGCTGCAGGTTCTCAGACCACTCGGCAGGCTGCCAGCCCTTCCTGATAAAGGCAGCAGGAGGTACCTGCAGCAGCAGCCACGCAGCTAAAAGTAACCAGAGAAATGGGAGAAATTTTAACTGATAATATATCTAGGCTGCATACTAAAAGTTAGTTAAGTACAATGTGTTTTAGAAACCATCCCTGTAAGGGGAAGATACGAAGGAAAATACGTTTTAACTAGGGAAGAGTGTTGCTCATATTGGTAAGATTTAGTGATGGAGTCTCAGAATAAGAGATCTCCTAGTTTGCCTAAATAAGTAAATACATTATGAAATACATTTGATGGTATTAGTTTGTGTGTGCTATGCTAAATGGCAGTTTATCTTGCTTCTAGCTGTGCTTCTAAGCAAACAAGCAAGCTGTTGCTATCACTTTACTTTGTGCCTGCTCAGAGTTAATTGCTAAATACAGATTTAGAGTTGCCTCTTTCACTTTAGCAAGAATTACCCATGAAAAGGGCAGACACTTTCTTTTTTTATGCAAGTCTCAAGGGACTTCTGAAACCTTTATTTTTTTAGAAACATTGCATTCCTAAGTGAAGATAATTGTCTCTTGTGGGAGAAGTGTTGGAAAGGAACCAGCATAAAGCAGGCTTATAATATTTTCACTGTCTTGCTTTTATTTGAAATATTTTGTGGGTTTTGATGCCTGGAAACTTTTCTCTCCATCTCTGTCATGGATTTAGTGCTGGCAGACAAACAGATAATTTTAGTAATATTTTCCCAATATTTAATATTTTCTGTTTAATCTCACTTTGCATTTATGAGGAGGATGAACTTTGAGTCACCTGGACTATTCCTTCATATCCTCTTGGCTTGTCTCTTCATTATTCAGTATTAGCAGAGGGATTTTTACCATGCCTCACCCTTTCCTTCCACTTTCTACAACATCTTTCATTTTTTAGTCTTTTGGGTTTTATTTTATATTTTGATGTCTGGCACTGGTATATACAGTGAGACTGATCCATGTATCATCACAGACAGATAGGAGAGCCCATGCCTGTATATCACTAGAGGTTTGCAGTCATTTCCCTTGTTGAGAATCTCCTACAAGCATTTGAGATGCTGCTCAGGGCCTCAAAAATCATGCCCTCTAAAGGCATATGAATTCAGGCATATAAAATTATCTGATTTAAAATAGAATCAATGAGATTAAACTGAAGATGTTCTCACAACGAACTCTGTGGAATGGAGCTGGATAAACCCTTGTAAATGTACCTGCTTTTCATCTGTCTCTCTGCTAAAACTGCAGTTTTTCTGTGTTCCTCATGCTATGTCTTTAGTTTTATCTTTTCTTTCATCCTTAGTGCTGTCAAAAGTCTGCCTTCACATGGGACTTTGGGATGGTCAGACTGTGCGGTGCAATTTGCACACATGATGAACGGAAGGGCAAAATTAAAAAAAAGTCTTCCTAAACGCTCTTAATTTTGTTTGTTTAAAAATGTCTGGGGGAATGATCCATTATTGCAGCATGTCAGCTTCTACTACAGTGCTATAGACTTTGTAACCAATGGTTAACTAGGGAAAGGGCGTATTTCCTGAAATGCATGTATTTTCCAAATGGTTTAAGCAGAGCACTTACATTAACTAATAACTTTTGCTTAAGAGCTTGATTGTTGAATAGCTAGCCATGTTTTTTTAATTAAGTTACTATTTTTTTTCTCATGAAGTCACAGATTGCCTTGTTCCACATGTTGAAGATGCAGAGATTCATAACAAGACATACAGGACTGGCGATAAGTTAATAATCAGATGTCATGAAGGATTCCAGATCCGTTACCCTGACTTAGACAACATGGTTTCAATATGTCAAGACGATGGAACATGGGATAATCTGCCCATTTGTCAAGGTTTAGTACACCAGCACATCCTGTTTTATAGCTCATGCACCTTGTGATAGTTTGCCAATATCTTTTTCTGCAGTTGTAAGGATGTCAGTGATCTGATAAGTCCCACTGTACAGTACTTGAATAGTGTTGCTGCTAAGATTTTTTGATTTCTCTTCCCCGTTGCTCACTGCAGGAAAGAAGAGGACACTTTCTGAACATATCCATACTAAAAATACTACTTTAAATATTGCTTTTTGTTTGCTCGTCTAAAATCTGGCAAAGATATATTACATTTAAAAAAAATCCAGGGTTAAAACAGCCAGAAGTTCAGCAAAAGATCTGATCAGCAACTGACATTTTCACACTAATTAATCTCTGGAAAGATTTAAGCTTCTGACTGCAATTTGCCTCTCTTTGCCTTGTGCAGTGGGCAGGGGTAGAGGAAAGAAGCTGGAACCTGTTCTGTCAGAGTTTTCAGCGGAGTTGTTGATCAGGTTCACAGTCCATTAAACCTATAGGTATTGACTGAAAATTCACAGCAACAATCGTGTGCACAGCAATGATTTGGGCCAGAAAAGCCATTAGCTGTAGAACGAGTCATATTAGTAGCTAGTGGGATCCCAGCTTTGCTTGGGCTGTGAGAAATGGATGGGGGTGAGGCAGCTTTAGTGAATGGGAATTCAGTTCAGTGGGGGCAGGGGCAGGCAGGGGAGCTCAGGAGTGATGGTGGCAGGGAGACACACGAGAAGTCAGGGCTTGGTGTTTCTGCTGTAAAGTGATGAGACTGATGGGCGCCAGAGCCCGAAGTTACAGGAGCTCAGTTTGTATGGGTTGCCATGGCTGGGACCCTCAGTTTGGGGCACATCAAACTGCGTCTCAAGGTCTTGTTTTAGGCTATGGTACAGGCATGGAGAAATTTAGGCACATTACAGTATCTGAACAGGACCAACAGAAAAGGGGAGTTTTCACGAACCCATAAAAAAGTGGGCACTAGTTTCGGGGTATCTTACCAGCAGTGGCATGGTGTGTGGCAGTATGAAGTACACAGCCCGTTTTTGGGAGTGGGTGCACTTCACATCTCATTAAGGTAGATTAAAACTCTTGGAGTTAGGTGAGAAGAATACTCGTAAGATTAATTTGTAGGTACTGTATGGCCAAAGATCCAGGTGGAAGTTTTGTTAAGAGCCAGTATTAACTGGGTAAGCAAAAGTACCCCAAATACCCCTTGGCTTGTTACTTTCTTTTGTTGCTTTATTTATACTATGAAACACAGTCAATTGCTGCTACTCAATATTCAGTATGAACTGCTTTTAAAAATAAAAGCTTTTAAGAATAAAAGCAGTGCTAAGAAAAGTTACGCAATCACTTGCAGAAGAGCAAAGTGCTGTAACTACCAGATAGGTCAAGAGTAGACAATTTGGATTCAAGTTTTTGCCAAATTCTATAAACCTGTTCCAAAATTGCCTCTAGAATTTTCTTTTTGCTATGTCAAGCACTAATAATATCAAAGGCACTTGTCTACTTGCACTAGGTCAGCTGTCAATTACATTTCTGTGGCCCTTTGATTACAACAGGCAGGGGAGTCTCATGACACTAAGATGCTTTTTTTTTTTTTTTTTTTTTTCTGGCATTGGGAGCATTGGGAAAGGATTGTAGAGCATATAAGAATCCAACCTCAAACTATTTTTGCCACAAGATAATAATGATAATTACTGATCTGGAATGATGTGAATTACTTAGCAAGAAAAGTCAAAATTAAGTTTTCAAGCAGCTTGAGGTAACTGGAGATTTTCACAAACATTTGGCTCTCATACAAATTCAAGTAAATCTCCATCCTGTTCCCAATGAGCATTACAATTCTGAGCCAGCGGGACAAAATTTTCCCTGACACAGTTAAGAAGATAGTAAGCTTGGTGTCGCTCAGGCAGTCTGCACTCTTTCTTTCTGTCCCACTGGTGGCTGCTTTTATGGTCCTGCTCAGAGGGCTGCTGGGTTTGCAGGACCTTGGTGTTACGTGTGGGGCATACTTGATCAGGGGTACGAGTGGTATGATGCTTGAAGCTTTAGCTGAGCAGGGAGATAACCAGCTATCAAAATTATTCCTCTGGTAGCAGTGTGCTGTAAAAAGCTTTCAAGATTTTTCTGTTGTTTTCTTTTACTTGTGTCCCTCTCCCTCAAAAGACCATAGCAAGGAAATAACCACTTGAAGTGCTGCTGAGACATTTGCTTTTAGATGCCAGTGTCTTACAAGAAGTTCTCAAACTGATTTTAGTTTCCCCCTCAGGCTTAAAATCATGAGAGCCCTATGAATATCCTTCACAAGTTCCTAGCAGTGGCAAGAGACCTATTTATGGATTGCCATAATGCAGCTCCTATTAGTCTCATAACTTTATAATATTGTTTTTCATTTCTTGATTACTAATCCTCTTTCCTCCACATTACTGCGAATTAAAAAATCAACAGTATTAAGTACTACTCAGAGGGTCATTTCTAAGGCCATGAGGAATTATTTTTTTTCTCTAGTACAAACTCTTATCCAAATACCAACTCAAAACAGACTCTGAATGTACATGAATGACATGCTATAAAGTCATGTCATCTATTAAATTCACTGCTCTGTTTTGCACCAAGCATGGTTGGTGACCATTTAACTGTCACAGCTCAGTACCATCCATGGTACAAATCCCTCAGAAGTAACTCCAGAAGTAGAACGTAGTCTCTGACTACAGTTACAATTTCTGGTCGTAACAGGTACTTTAACTTTTTGAT
The DNA here is from genome assembly GCF_000699245.1 of Pterocles gutturalis. Lineage (NCBI taxonomy): Eukaryota > Metazoa > Chordata > Aves > Pterocliformes > Pteroclidae > Pterocles > Pterocles gutturalis. The sequence continues at coordinate 18,381 of NW_010141241.1, read as the reverse complement.
AACCTCATCGAGACCTTGTTCAGTGTTTATCAAGGGACTGCTTGTAGGAAGTCATGTCCCTTTAGACCTTCTCGAACTGGAATGTAAAAATCATTAATTCTGTCTGTAAATCTTTTACAGTTGTGTGCACTTTGTCACAGGAGCAGTGTTATTATTAAAGATGGTTTACATGCCTGACAGTTTTAAGAGGAGGAATAAAACTCATGGTTTCTATAAATGGCAATCTTTATTTATTAAAGATTCTACCTCAAAAAGAAATTGCCATCTGCTAACCCAGTGAATGTTGGTGAAACAAAATGCTGTTATTTCCAGTAAACCTTTCCTGGATTTGCTGAGGGTGAATCCCACACTAGCAAAGCGTGTGGGCTAAACAATAAAAGGGTTTGAAACAGGATAATGAGTCACATATATATATATCTGAGGGATATCATGCAGGCATGCCATTCATAGTAGAGAAGATGAAAAGTATCGCACTCCTCAATTTAGGAATTATGAGCAAGATGTGTGAAGATGACTGAGATAAGCACCTTATAATAAAAGATACCTCCCTCTGCTTAATTTGCAGGTTGCCTGAGGCCACTGGTTCTTCCTCATAGTTACATTAACATGTCAGAGTTCGAGTCCTCCTTCCCCGTAGGAACAGTGGTGTATTATCAGTGCTTCCCTGGATATAAACTAGAAGGGGCAGAGTTCCTTGAGTGTATGTATAACCTTATCTGGTCAGATAGCCCACCTAGGTGCCTTGATGTGGAAGGTAAATGTCTTATTGTTTGTTTTTCTTTCCATTTTGCAAAATCAGCATGCTCTATATGATTTGAACTCAGGGCTATGACCACAGTTGTGCTATATGTAATGTTTCCACAGCCTGTGCAGAGTGTATCTGGGTTTTGTTGGGTGCAATCGACTGTGGTTCACTGCACCATTAGCTTTTGGTGTTCCCTAATGTTTGCTCTCTTGGTGTCCAAAGTGCAAGAGGGGAAGCGCCCCTAACAATGATTGCTTTGCCCTTAAAATGTAAATTATTTGAAGTTTTTCTAACAAAAATACTGAGGAAGTTATGGAATTCACATTCATATGCAGACGGTCAGAGTTTCTATAGATACGGATAGATTCCCATGATAAACTAAAAAATGTTCCACAGAAACTCTTAGTTTGGGCTGTGCCAGCTGCAGACATTATTCAGCGCTACACGATGCTGCATGCCTGAATATTTCTTGTCTCTCATAGTCATTAACCTTAAAGAAGAATTTGCAACTAAAATGACTGAGCTAATTTATTGATTAGGAACATAAAAACCATTCAGTGTGAAACAGAGGTAAATCGTACCAAGCCAAAGGAATAATCTGTGACTGTAGCTGCAGTGCTGGAATGGAGGATATTGTTGTTCATTTATATTTGCATCCCATCCATTTAAGACAAAGATACCAAATGCATGGTTCCGTACCCTGTCAAAACCTTGTGAACTACCTTCCTCCATCTCCATACTGTGTCTTGAATGAAACATCCCAGGAAGTCATCAGAATCCAAATACATCCTCTGCATTTCATTCCCTAAAGGACTACATTTTTGCTCTATTTCAAGGCTGTAAGCTGGTATAGCTTCTACGTCTATATGTAGAATTTAGCTAAAAGCAATTATAGTAATTCATATGTGATGCTTATGTCACTGAGCTAAATGCTAAGAATTGCAGAAGTGCAAAAATTTGCCAACAGCATCAACAAAGTGATATACTGCACAAAAATAAAAAAATTATCCTTATTTTTAACTGACAATTCAAGTTCCAAAATTCAAAAATGCCTTTGCAGTTTTGGAATGACATAACAAGATGATTTTTTTTTTAAATTTAGCACATCTTAAAAGATTAATCCCAAATCAGGTCTGTAAGCCATTTTTTGGAAGGTTTGTTTGTTGTTTATAGCATGGAAAATACAGTAAAAAATCTGAAGGGCCCACTTAGGCTTAATCCAAACAGTACAACTGTTTTGATATAAAGGACAATTCTCCAGTTAGGAAGATAAGAGCATTAAAATACAGAAGCTCAAGTGTATGAAGCAGAAAAAGTTGTGTCTTATCCTCACTTAACACAGGTGAGTGTTCCAGCTCTTATCAAAATATCTGAGAAGACTCACGTGCTCGTTGTTTATTGCTTGTATTATAAAGTCATGGAGAGGCTCTTTTTTCCTGATCATTTAAAACAGGAGATAAGAACTGCTGCAGATAAGGTACATCAACTTGAGATGCCCTCGTTTGAATGGTTTACGCAAGGAGTGTCAGACTCCAGGAATCTTCTTACAAGCCACTACTCTTAATTAGTGGGCAAATCTCCCTCCCTGCATATTTTTTATTCTGCACCTTGCATACCGATGTCAAGCTCATTTTCCATCATTCCTTTTACATATGAGATATAATGTCACCAAGCAGTATTTTTCACAGAGGAAATCTGCACATAACAAATTAATTCCATTTATTATTTCCATGATCAATTCAAAATTTATTGTTGTAATGACATTTCCTGCTCAGTATTTTAATACGGTCATGATTAAAAGCAAATGGTTGTTAGCCAGCTATAGGAAACCATTTCAGAGCTGATGTTCTGCTATAAGCAATGCTGCTTACAGCTTTCTGGTTTTGATATATGTTCTTCTTGAAGCCTTCGCAGAAGGAATTTCTTAAATGTGTGTGTACTCACACAAATGCTATATGTCAATCTTGTGAATTTTTCCCTCTTCGTTAGGCTAAATACATTCTGAATGAAGGGTTTGTAGCTCCATTTAAATAGTTACAGCAGGGACCACTCGGCTCCCATCGTACAGCTTTCTTTCTAATGCTCAGTCCAGTCTTATTCTCAATATTGGCAAGCGCAGAGCTTCCACCACCTCTGGCAAGAGACTAATTTTTTGCTGATAGGGAAGAACACTTTTCTGATAATTAAAATCACTGTTGCTTCAGTCACAGCAGCACATAAAAATTGTGTTACCTGGTACTGAAGCGCAGCCAACGCTGCAGTTAGGCAGCGGCTGCTCAGAAACAGCTGTTTGCATCTGATCAGGGAAGGTGTTCTAGCTCAGGCAAATAAGGATGCCTCTAGCTCAGATTGCCAAGTATTTACTGGGATGAGATCCTCTTCTTAAATGCTTGTACCTTTGCCAAATTTAAAACATTTGGATTGATTTTCAAGTGTCTGCCTCAAGCTGAATCATTTGGGAAGCTTCAGTTGAAATGGTTCAGCTGTATCTGAGAATGACAGTAGAGGAAATGGTGTTGGTTTACCAGTGCTAGAAAATTTTACAGTCATTTAGAGAGTGAGATGAAGCATCTTAACACTTCATTTTCTTCTCCTTTAAGTCCTCGATTTATATATTTTCTTAATATCCTTTTTTTCTAGTGGAATTCCATAATTATGCAGAAGTTTTTTAAACTTTCTTTTGTACTGAAACTTACTAGACATTTCCAAGGTTATATGAAAATCTAAGGAAAATATAATTTTATTTATTTATATTATTTTTAAATTACCAATTTGGGCTTAATCATCCATCTGTAGAAGTGTTAGTGATAGCCTTCTGTAAAATCAGATATGCAAAAGATGGGTGGAAAAACCCTTAAATTGAAGATTACCACATGGGGTGTAAACATTAATTGTAAAATCAGATGGCTTCCAGAAACACTGGAGGAAAGCAAACACTTGAAAACATACTGGTATGGAACTCTGTGACGTGAAACATATAGAACTAGTAAATGTTTATGATATGATACTTTAAGGTGAATAAAGACATTACACAGGGTTTGGAGAAATGTAAAAAAAAAAAAAAAGAAGCCAGGCCATTAGTACTTTGGGAATGTGATCTGCATATGATTACACACCTTGCCATCTGGACTATGTATTTTAATCTTTCATGCCCTTTGGAAGACTTTCAAGAAGACATAAGGAACAGTTCTTATGAAGAACTGGGCGGAGGGATGGGGGGGAGCAGGCAAAGAGAGGAACGGCTGGGAGAATTTGATTATGCTGCTAATGCTTAGAATATAAAGTAGTTGTACGGATAGTGTAACTGGGAACTCACAGCTTTTATTTAAGAGTAAAAAGGAAAACAGCTTGATTGAATGTGTAAACAACAGACAGGATCCTATTATCTGGAATGTCTGGTTTCAGCATCATCCCAGCTGAACAGAAGAGCCAGTCCTGCAGGAAATCAGACATACTGCAATATCAAAACTTCATTCTGCATGCTAGGATCAACAGATTCTCTAGCTGAGGTTAAGCTTGAAAGAATGTAAAATAGAGAGTATTTCAAATTTTTGTAGGTCCAAAATTAAAATGAAACAAACATGAGGAATAGACTTCAAAGGGGAGATTCAATGAGTAGAAGAGAGGAAAAACATACAAGAAAACCAAAGGCATTTCTGAACTCTGGTATAAAACCACCTTGTGGGGGGAGGTGAAAAGATACAATGCTAATCAACCACCAGTTACAGAAAGGATCCTGAAAATTATTGAAACTATGAAAGAAAGATAGGAGAAGAAAGAAATTAAGAAAATTGTACAAAGCCAGAAGAAGTGCAAGGGAACCCCAGAAAACCCTACCTGGAGCACCAGGAAACTTCTGAAGAATAAAAGGAGTTTAGTCAGATGAAAATTAAAACCAGTGAAGTATGCTACAAATGAAAAAAATATTCTGGAAAGACAGGCAAGATTACAGGACAGAGCTTTAAAATTATTCTTCTCATAAACCTGAGGACAGACCCTCATAAAGGGGGTCTGATAATTCTGACATAGAACCTAGAAAGTAAAGAGCATGAAAGAGCAGTGGAGGAGGGCGGTATGACAGGTGAAATGCCATAGCCGCTTAATATTTCAAAACAAAGTGTCTTAAACTTTCTAACCAATTACACACAGGACACTTTGAAGGAAAGCTTCAAATATTTTAATTCTTATGTAACAATTGCTAATGCCATAAACAGTGATTGATGCTAGGCTATATGTTTGATAAACTATGCCCTTAAAATACTTTAAATTCTTGATGGAACATACAGCAATACATTGCAAAAAAAGATACAAGTCAGCCTGTAATCAGTTGACGTTCAGGAGTCAGAATAAAGTAAGGGATCCTAAGCCTGAGATATTGTGCATTGGTAGGAATGGATTTCTCTCTGTGTTTCTTTGTTGACATTGAGAAGACTTTAGATAAATTCCATCCTGACAGACTGATGCGTATCCTCAGGGAAGATGATGTTGATGCAGCAGATCTCCAACAGATAAAAATCCTGTGGAGGGAGCAGAGGGCAGCAATACAAACAAGCTGTGAACACTGTGGTATTAAGAAATTAAGAGAGGTAGATATTAAGATTCTGTTCTATATTTACACCTACTGAGCTTGCAGGCAGGAGGGAGAATAAATTAAATATTGCTTAACTGCCAAAGAGGTCATCCAAGTTAACTGAGTTAATGTTAACATAAGATGCATCGATAGCCTTGTTTTTAATAGCTCTGACTAGAGCAGCATTTCAGAATATATTCACTGCCTACAGCAATGCTTCTTGCAACTCAGGAATGATAGCCAGCAGTAAATGCTCAAATAGCAGCAGCCAGTGATATCTGTAAGCACCTTTACTTGGGCAACACCTTTATATCAGTGACACCTTTAGCCTGATGGCCAGAGGATGAACTAGGCTGATAGTGTTTCGCCTGGGGGGGGGGGCAATTAAGTCATAGAAAGCAAGGGTGATGAAGAAGTTTAAAGGGAAAGTTTCTTTTAAAAGAACTCATTCAATAATTCTACGTGTTTCTGCACTGTAAACGGTTCATCACCCAGGAGTGCAGAAATGATACACATCCAGCCACCCTGTATGAGTGTGGAACACTTTAAGGAGCTGCACATAGTGACTGGGAATATCTGGATTTTGTGCTGTTAGAGAATCCTGAAACGTACCTATACACCTTTACCCACAGCTGAAGAGACATCGAAAAGAATTGAATTCAGAAAGAGCACAGTGACATGAAACACTAGGCAGACAAATTATGTTCTTCTGTGGACATCCTGCTTAATAATCCTCCAGTCTCTTAACTCCAGCAGGTGTATTGCAAACTGAAACAGAAAGAAATCCAGATCACATTTGGAGACAAAGTGATACACAAAAGTGGGCTTTTTACAGATCTTGTTATGAGGGATGGAGGGTTTAGAGAACAGTCTGCAAGTTGAAGACATTGTTTGAAGAAGATAAATACCCTTATATTTCTAAGTCACTGCTCCTTTGTTGCATTGCAGAAATCTTTGATCTTGGCTGTGATTGGAATAGATACCTTCTCTGCTGCTCATAGTTTTTCAAGAAAGCAACAGAAAACCAACTTGTAATCTGTTCTTTTTATGTCTTGTGTTTCTGCTTGATGCACAGGACTGTCACAGTAAATCATTGTTTTACACCTGCTCTATCACCTGTGTACCTTTCAGAAACTCAGCGTTTCCAGAATCAGCCACATATCCCAACTTTTTTATGGAGCTGTAATTTCTGCCCTTAAGTTCCACGTTAGCTGCCAGATGCACGTAGTGTTTTATCCACGGTGCTTTAAATATGCTGAGGATTAGGTGGGGGAAAGCAGACAAAATTTCTCCCTGAGGGCTGTTTTATAATATTAATCTTTAACTGTATCTGGCAGGGCTCCTCAGAAAGAAAAAGCACACTGCATTGTCTACTTTGAAATCAAATGCCTCAGTGCTAAAAAGACCATTACTGATCAGAAAGTCAACTGTTCATGAGAAAAGGAAGAAATCAAACTAGAAGCACATGATGAAGAAAGCTAAACCAATCTGCTATACATGAGACCACAGTGCTCCAAGCACTCCCATGTGAATAATGAGTATAAATATTTCCTTAAAAGATGATTATGGCCCTCTTGCTAAAAGAACTCCTAGCTCTCTATTGCTGCAAACTCATAATTGATTTTTTTGTAGTTTAAATGAAAATTGCACTTTTTAACTTAGAATTTATAGGAGAAAGATCACTTGGGGTGTGTTTCAACCCATATCTTTTGTGAAATGCATTTGAAACTAAAGGCTTTGGTGTTAAGATGGATGTTTCACAGGTTGCTGTGCTGGGAATGGCAGGATCGGTGGGTATGAGAGTGAGTTTGACGTGATGCTCCTGGAGGAGCTCAGCTGACTGGAACCACAAAACGGGCTCTGTAATCTGTAACGCCACTAACGAGGAAGCTCTGTGTACATACAGTAAGTGATTGTAAATCACCTGTTTCCATTTAGGAATCAGCTAATGTTAAACTATTAATAAAATAGGCTTGAAACTAGTTTTATACTGTTTCATTTAGGCTCACACAGCTGGTGTCGGTGATAGCAATTTTCAGGAAGACGGTGTTTGTCAAAGCTAGACCAGAGAAGCAGCTTTTCATTAAAAACTTAGTTATTCAATTCATTTCACACTTCATAGATGGTGAAAAGCACTTCTCAGTGTGCACACATTGAAAGGCTTGCCTCGCTATTGTAGCTGGTACAGAATTAGCCAGGGGTGATTGTCTCAGGGTAGAGCAAGCAGCTTGGAGCTCTGAGATTTGGGGTGTGTTCCTCGCTGCTTGAACACTGACTTGCTGAATGGTCGAGAAGAAGTTGCTTAGCCCGTTAGGTGTCTTTTCGGAAGAAAACACGTAGGTGGCATTGTGGAAGTTAAGTAATTGAGAAAGGTTAAGATTGAAAATTATTTGGAAATTATTGGCTATGAATACAATATTTTTAATAATTCTTGCTGGCAACTTTCAAGAAGTAAATTGGCTGGCAGGGAAACTTCAGGGTTCAAAATAAGCATCTTGTATCTTTGTTACTTTAAGTCATGTCTACTGTCAGGCTTACTAGGAGTTACTTTATATAGTAGCGCTCACTTAGTTGTTTTCACTAAGCTTTCTATTCTGGTATTACTATTGGTGCTGTTGTTTTGCTGTGGGAATGAGTCATCAGAAAAGTTCCTCAAAGCACGTCTTCACTTTCAAAACACGAATTCAATGGCTTCAAAGTTTTTCTCACTTGTTCCAGTACAGCTATAATATGCACTGTCTCCCTTCACAATGCCAGCCCCATTTGTTATAGGAATGGATCGGTAGGATATTAGTAAGCTGATGTTCACAATAAACAAAAAGTTATTCTAGAAATTATTCCTGTTCTGCCTACATTTCTGAAGAGTGTCATTAGAAATAAATTCTCATTAAGCAGCTGTTCTAGACTGAGATGTTTTGACAGGGCTTATTTTAAAGCAACTGGGTTTGCTATTTCCTTCCTTTTACAAACCTCTTAATTTTTTTCTTCAAGCTCTCAACTGGATATGAGTGGTTGAGTCCAACATTTCTTCCATCCTACTTACAATACTGGACAATTTAATGGGAATTTTTATTTTGCAATTTTAGAATTAAAATACTTGGTTTTTTACATTACTATAAAATCTAAGTATAGAATAAAAAAATCCATTTTTTAAATGTTTAAAGTGCAGAAGTAATTTCCTTTGCCCCTTCTTCTTCCTCTTGGCCATCCACTCCCACTTCCCCCATGCATTTCCATATTTGATATTCCACTAGAAATACCAATTTTTGTCTACCAGCTTTTGCCTTGACATCTTTTTGGCTACCAAATAAATCAGGAAATTATCTAAATAGTATAGTGTCTTTAGAGTTTAAAAAATCCACAACCAACAGCTACTTTTTTTTTTTTAACACCACCGATTTATTTTCTTTTTGTTTGTTATTTTTTAAAAACTCATAACTTATTAAGAAACATTTGCCTTTGCGAAAGATGCTAATATTGGTGTTCCATCAAATTAATATAGGATATAAGCATTACATTCCCATCCATACTGACTATTTTATAATATGTTGTTATGTGTGTTTGAGAGGACAAGGAGCTTGAAATTGCTGTACTGTGCAGTGCAAGTGTGATTCATGTGCTGGTAATACCTGTGGAAATGGCCAGGTCTGTCAGATGAACTGGACAGGAATTGTTGAAGCATGTGAGAGAAAGGCTTCTTGGTTGAGTATTTTATTCTGAGGGTCTGAAGGGTGATGACAGGTGGGGACCAGGCCACCCTAGATGGCAAGAGTCAGACTTGCTGGGACATAGACTGCTGGGTCCCATTTAGTAAATCATGGCTCAAATTAAACATTGGTTGGAATGCAGTAGCCAGATGACAGATGTTCAGATTTCTGGTGTTAATTAGTGTCTTGATATGTACAAGAATGACAAGTGAGGGTCAGGAGAAGCTGCTGTTCTCTCCCAGTTTGTTCACAAAACAGATGGTGTGTCCACCTCTTTGATCACTATCTAACGAGATACACCAGCATTTTCCCTGCACACTGGAACTGGCAGGTTTTTACCCGTGTCTTTCTCATCATGAAGTGTCATCTTCATCTTTTCTCACTCTTTGCATAGTGAGCAGGCATTCATGGTGTGTTTGGAAGAAGCATTATTTTTGATTAGCCCTGTCCATCCTTGTGTCAAACAGAAAATGTCTGGCCTTACACCGGGCTTTTCTGCTAACCCACTTAACTGAACAACTAATGTCCCATGTGAAAGGCACACTAGTAGCTAGAGAAAAAACATACTATGCAAAAAATCAGAGGTGGAGAATAGACTTCTTGCTTATTCCTACCCCTTTTTTATAAGTAAGCGCCCTGTATTTCAAGCCATTTTTGCTTTTATTTTTTGGCTCATGTACAAAAACTGGACAAAACCTGAACAATTTACCTCCCGCCTACTTTGACCAAAGACTCAACTGACTAGCCATTGAGCTGATTGACTAAAAAGAAGTTTTTGAGTACTGCAAGTGTAACTCCCCTATTATCTCTCTACCAGTGGCTTTTAAGAAGTGACAACTTTATTCTGTGCCATTAATGTTAATTGAGAATGTGCTAATGCCAAAAAATCTCCCCTCCCTCCTACCGTTCCAGTGTCAACAGTGCAGAACTACTGCAGCATCCTCTGGGCAGAGTTTAAAAAGCTTCTTGACCATAATGGGTAGGAAAAATTACTGGGTGAACTCCATTTATTCCTCCAGTGTCTGGTACAGAGGCTGCGATGGAAGAGGCATGCCCAGGGGGCAGACCAGCCTTTGCCTTTCGCTGTGCTGTCTCTTGCAGGGACCCCATAAAGCCGAGCTTGGGGTCTTGGCACCTCAGGACAACTCACAAAAGGGAGGCTGCCTGCAGATGGGACATATTGGTTTTTTTGTTACAAAAAGCTCTCCTATTAGCCTGAAGCAGGTCCTCTGCTCCAAGCCAGTATGTGACAGTGTTTGTAACACAAGGCTCAACTCCACAGGTTTTAAGCTCTTCCTAAGAGCGCTAATCTTTCATTAAAATCAGTCAGAGGAGAAAACCCATAGCTTATCTCAGAGGAGAGGCCTCAGCTCCAGGAGCTCCTAAGAGCAGGTGGGAAAGTCCATCAAATCAAATCAGGAATTATTCCTCCCTCCAGCTGGCATCCTGAGCATCCCAGAAGGGATCTGCTTGCCATATAAACACACTTGTTCTTTCTTTCTGATGAACTGTTCAGCTTTTCAGCTGAGATTGCTGAGCTGTAAGATTCCTCTAAGTCCCCTTATGGTCTGTGGCAAATTGCTCTATAGAGACTGATCCGGAGATCCGGGATCACGTGCTGCAGCACCACCAGCAGACACTGCCTGAATTGTGTCTGTCCCTTTGACAAGCTCCGAAGCGAAGGACATACACATGTGGTCTTTTAATGTTGATCATCAGAAGATAGGAGTGGATTATCCATGCTGGATGTCGCAGTTAGCGCATTAAAGTCTGAAAATCCTTATAAAGTTAAGATGCTGAAAGCTATTGGTGGTAAAGTTTTGGTGTCACATTTAAGAACAGCATCTAGGGCTTTTTTTAAGCTGTGAGAACTAATTGAAGTAGAATTCACTTGTCTGTATGATTATTTATCATTCATACTGCCATCAGCTTTGACAGAGAAAATGCACTTGTCAGGCACAATTTTATTTTAATCAGTTTGTGGTTATTTTCATTCTGTGAGTTTGATTCATTTGCCTCAAGTCTATTGCCTGTAATTTACAAATACAATTAGGATTGATCACGGGGAATGCTAGAATTTTAACTTTCCTGGAAAACTTCAGTGGGCTTAGGTTTTCCACCTGAGATTTCATCCATATTTGTTCTGGCACATTCCTTTAATCTGTGTAACCAGTATCTTGCACTGGTATCCCACATAATACTATGTGAATACCAGCAATAAGGGATCTGAGCCTGTCAGGTCTTCTGACCCTGTTAAAATCTAGTATCTTTAGGAGCTAAGAGTGTTCAGCAACCCTCCAGACTTTCCTGCTTTTCCGTGATCAAAACTAAGGCCACTTCATGGCTGTCCTGGCACTGACTTTAAAGGATCTTGGGCCAGGATGATCATGGGAATGGTGCAAGTTGAGAAAGGCACTGGGTGTAAGACTGACTGCCCAGAGCTCAAAATTAGTTCATTTTTTGTTGTTTGTTATGCATCTCATTCAATTTGATTTAATTTGGAAAAAGAGGCTCCAAACCTGAACGTTACTGCTTTTACATGGGGGCCAGTTTTCCCCTGCAGCTGTTGAGGGAAAACCCCTGACCCTGAGAGTCCAGCTGACGTAGGAACAAAGCGCTGTTTCATTTGAGCTAAATACCCTCCTTTTCAAACCAGCTGCATTGCATCTGCTGTTTGTAAGAGTGTTTAATGCAAGAGCTGGTGGCAGGTATGACCGCTTCAAGCTTGACTCTAATTCATGACGAATGCTCAGCAGCTCATTAAATGTTTGCAGAAGTTTCCAGGAAGCATCAATACACGAGCATTTCTCCTGAAATATGGAGGGTGTCAGGGGAAGGGATGGCACCCATTCTTAGCACTGGGGACATACCCTACATGGAAAAGTGATGCTCTTGTTCTCATGTTTTATAAAATATGTTTCCATTTGTAAACAGACTTGACAGCTCTGCATCTGGGTTGTACCCACAGTGTATTGTTTTTAATCTGCCTGGAAATTTGTTATTCCTGAGCTGATCCACATTGCTGGCACAAGACACCAGCGCTGAGGCTTTTTTTATTCAGCAGGTTGCTTTGGCCCTTGATAACATTAAGAGGTTAGGGATGAGGCTGCAGGTACATTGCTGGAGAGGAGAAATTCGTTTCTTTGAGCAGTTGCTCTCTGACAAGATGTGCTCTGCTTTGCTCATTGCTAGAAAGGTGCTGGGCATCTGCACATCTCTTGCAGCTTGCTGCAGCTTAGCAAAACTCAGTTGCAAAGAAGTTTCAGTTGCTGTCTTCCTTTGTTCTCATGCTCTGAGCATAGATAAAAAAAATATATCAGGTTTCCTTCTGGCAGACCAGAATCATTGCTTTCACTGATCATTTTCTTTTTAGTAGAAGAATGATCCCTGATAGGGACAAAAGGTGCTTTCCTACTATTTCAGTCTGACACCTTTGCCCTAGTCTGAAGAAAATTGTTTTCAATCTTGAGTTGACTTCCAAGTAAAGCATTCCTCTTTTTCATGGGCCCAGAGACTTTGGAAAGTATGCAGAGTATTGAGGATGTGAATTTTTATGAGAATTACTTGCTCTGATTTCAAGTTATTATTAAGCCTTGCCAGTGAAAATGCAAACAAAACCATGTCTCCAGGGGATGGGGAATAGACATTGCTGCACATTGTAATCAGCCTCTCTTGAAGATTCATTTAATATCTTGTGTATTTTTTTTATGAAATGCATTATTCATGTAACAAGATTCACAGAGAGAAGCAGCTGAATTCTAATTTCTGGAAAGATTCTTCTTCCAAGAGATGGCATTTTCATTATTTAAATCAATGCTGTAGTTCTTGCCTGCATGAGGGAGGCACAAAGTGAAGGGAACAGCCTATAGATGGGGCACTGAAGCCAGTCAGTTACTGCCTCTGAAGGCACATAAAACAAGCCATCCAGTAATTTAAACCAGTTTTGGGTCAGTATGTAGCCATTTAAGACATCATTACACTTTGCAGGGGTTTTTTTTTCCCTCTGTGTTAGAAGCATTTAAGAAAACAGTAATCACCTATCACTTACTCAGTGGAAAAGTTTCCTCTCTTATAAAAATACTGCTTGTGAGATGCTTTCCCTGCTGCTGTTTCCTGGAGAATGCTCCCTTGGTTCTCCATTCAGTTCATCTGCCCAGCCATGTGAGACAACATTTCTTTTGATTTCAGGTCCTACAATAAAAGTTCCACATGTTTATATTGCAATTCTCTCTTATTTACCTAACCTTATGTAAACCACTGTACTTAATTAACACAGGCTCAGTCTCTGCTCTATTTAAGACCTCACTCCACCAGCGCTCCCGCTGAGATCAGTCAGGCTGTTCAGAGATAACAAAACACAAATAACACTGGTAGAGTTTAAGCGGTAGAGTTTAAGCTCAACTTAATAATATTACAGTGGTACAGACTGTAAGTGCTTAAGCAACATTCTGTGCCGTGCATCTCTTGCGACACAGTTGATGGCAAACTTATTTTTTAAAGTGAGCATTTAGCAATTTAACTAGTGCTTACAACCATTTAATTATATTAATGCCACAAAAAAAAAAAAAGGATCTTACAGCTGAATTTGCAATGCTTCATAATGAGAGATTCTTCTTATTTTGACTGTCCCCTCCATCCCCATATAGCCATCTTATAGACATACGTGTCCCCTTTGGTCTTCCTCTCGCCCTCCCCTTTCCTCAGAGGATGGGAAGCTTCCCAGATCCCATCTCCCAGGGCTTTAAACAAGCAGGTGATGGCAGAGCTCGCTGGGGTCGGTGAGAGCCGAAAGTGACCCCCCAGTGCGTGTTGCCCTGTGGAAGGTGTGCATCCATCCCCTGGTGCAGATGGGCGCCAGGTCTCCCAGCTGCAGTGGTCTGGTACCACTGAGATCAACCCCAAAGCTGCAGGGAGCCTGAAAGGGAGCCTGAAATGTGCCCTGTGCATTTTGACACGCTGAAGCGACCCACCAGTGGGTATCTGGCATTAATGTCTTTCTCCTTTTGTCTTTGTTTATTTGCCCAAGTTTGTCCACTACCTCCAATGGTGAGTCATGGAGACTACATCTGCCACCCGCGGCCTTGCGAGCGATACAACCACGGGACGGTGGTGGAGTTTTACTGTGATCCCGGTTACACCCTCACCAATGACTACAAGTACATCACTTGCCAGTATGGAGAGTGGTTCCCCTCCTACCAAGTATACTGTGTCAAAACAGGTAAGGGAGCAGCAATGGCATTACTTCTGCCCTCTTTTAAGAACAAATGTATTGGTCTGTAATGCCTGGTGAACTTCATCTGCTTCATGGTTAAGTGATGAACTCTGATTTTAAGATGCTATTAAATATGGTATTTTTTTTATTTCCGAGATCCTGAATGATTCTAAACCATGTCAATTGTTAGCTCTTCAAATGTATTTTTCAACATCTGCTGGATATTTTTATATGTACATAAGATAAATTCACGATTGCACGTATAAAAGAAGTCAAGGTTGCTTTTGATATCTGGCATTGGGTACATGCGTTTTTATACAACATACATATAAAAGATCACCTTCTGAGTATTGTTGAAGTATTCATACAAAATAGCAACAGTAATAATCAAGCACAACTCTTGTATTGCCTTTTTGTTACAGAACAAACCTGGCCAAATACACAGGAGAGCCTCCTGACTACATGGAAAATAGTTGCATTTACTGCTACCAGCGTTTTATTGGTACTGCTACTGGTTATTTTAGCCAGGATGTTCCAGACCAAATTTAAGACACATTTCCTTCCAAGGTTCGTAGTGTTCTCTTTTTTTTATATATTGAGGGCCTCGATTCAGTTTCTACATTCAGCACTCCTTGCTGAAGAGATGGAGCAGCTCATGAGCCTTGCAGATACCTCCATCTTCTGCTCTGAGCAGAACTCTCTGAACTATTGGTGTGGAAGGGCACCCCCAAACACCTGCAGTAGTCCTTTCTGCATCTTAGATAAAAGGCAAAGTTTGTCGGTTCGCTTTGGGAGTAATTACAGCTCTGCTACTGAGAATTGCTGCTTCTGCATGTAAAAATAGCTGACAATATTTTTAAATACTCATTTTCAGGTGCTGGGGGAATTAATTTTTTAACTACTGTAGACTTAGTAATGTAAGTTTTAAGAGAGAATTTCTTTGTTCTCTGTGGACAAATTTATATTAAAAGTTTGCTTTCCCTTCATGAGTATTATTTTCATCACGATTCATAAGCATCTCCTACATCTTCCTTTATTTCCATAAAATACCATGTGGCTATGAGCATTTGTCATTGATTTTCACAGCACTCCTCATGAAACAGGTAGGTGGGAATTATTATTATTACCTTACAACTGGAAAAATAAATGCAGGCATGCTGAGTGTTAGACAAAGCTAGTACTGTACCTGGGTTTAGACTTGTTTCTAGTTTTCAGTCTGCTCAGTGTGCTATGGACCTTCACTGTGTGACTCCTCTCCTGTGCTTGCTTTTTCTCGTGTCTTTATCCTACCACACACAGAAAACAGAGGTCAGAAAGCTGTATGTCAGTACATATATGCAGCAGAAAGGACTTGGTGATCTTATCAAGAAATGTGTACATAAAAGTATATAGATTATATAAGTAAGGTCTACATTTATATACATATATATGCATGTATACAGTATATGGGGAGCAGTATAGACATACATATATAACTAGGAAGATCTCTGCACTACTGATAGCTTTGTAGCTCATACTCCTCTAGCTTATTGAAATGGCTTTTTGTCCTCTCCTTTTCAGATGTTTTCATGTTCTAAAGGTACCTGGGACTAATTCCCTTCTGCTAGGACTCTACTGTGATTTAATGGGCTACTGAACAATACTATAGGCTTTGATAAAAATGTTTTGCTTAGAAAATAAACCAGCTTAGTACTGGTTAAGGAAGCCTTTGTCCTTTGAAAGTTAAGACCTGAAGGAGGCCACAAACCCGGCCACCAAAGCCCTGTCATCTCAGTGCCTGTTTACATGGGCTGTAAACACTTTTGTGCTCTAGCTCACATCTTTCCAGGGGTTCAGATACTTTTGACTGGTGAACTAAATCTGCGATTTTATATCCACGATACCTACTGTGCACAGCACAGCAAATGGTGCTCCTTATCTCTTCCAAGCACCTGTTTTCCTTCCCTTCTCAAAATTGTTCTTCACATTTTTCTGATTCTAACAGATTCCACCTGACTGTCAAACCTGAGCAGAGTTTTGCTAACCCGTGAAGCAGACATTTCTGTGAATGTTAATGACCCTGTAGCTTCATTTTGCATGACTAGAAAGTGCTGCGTTTCCTTAAGTTCAGCGGTTGCTCCGACGTGCTTCTGCCATGCTCCTGCTCTCTGTGATAACTTGTCTGTGTTTGACGTAGAGGCAACCACGAGGGCTCCATGGGTGACCCCGACTTTGTGGTGGTGGATGGCGTTCCCGTCATGCTGCCTTCCTACGATGAAGCTGTGAGCAGTGGCTTGAATGCTCTGGCACCTGGATACTCAGTTACCACAGACCAGGGGCATATTTTGCAGACAGAAGATCAGAATCCTCCTGCTTACCCTGGCCCCAGGATTACAGACACGCTGCCTAGTGAATTTGAGACCTGTGACAGTAGGTCGGGCTCCTCTGAACTGCTCCAGACTTTGTACCCGTCCCCGGCATGCCAAGCAGCAGCACTTCCCGATTCGGATCGAACTGATGTATCCCACAGCACTGCTGGGGAGGCTGAGTCCACGAGTCCGCGGATCGACATTGCAGATGGTGAGTCTTGCGTAAGTGCAACAGATGAGTCTGTAAACAGGAGCCATCATGTGTACTGTCACATCAGGAATAAACCCAGGTGACTTGCATGTACTTTCTCCATGGTTTTGTCCACATCTTAATTTGGACTTTTTTTAAGCTATTCTCCTCCATGGTCACAGAGCTTTGTGTCTGTGATATGTCCTTGCTTGTTGTGGTGCAAGGGATTGGAATCCCAGGCCAGAAGGTTGCTGCCCAGATCCCACAACAGCAGTCTCACCAACAGGGATGTCAGCGGGAACCTGTGCACAGCAGCAAAGCCAACCATCATCTTGCCTGTGTTGGTCTGTTCATCTGCTCCTCAACTCCTACGCTCACAACTCCCTCACATGCCGTGGCTTTCACAGCAAACAACAGGATTTTCTCCTTAAAATGGAAAGCAAATCATGTTTTCCTACTCAGCCAAAATTAGCAGCCTTTATTAACAAACTCATCAAGTCTGTGTGCACAGCAAACTGTTCAGTCTGAGGCGTGTGCGCATTAAGCCGCGGACGTGGGAGTCACAGCATAAGGGGAACGTACTCACTGGGTGGAGAAAGTCTTCCTGCTTCATAGGGTTGGGGCTAGCTTTTAATGGTATCACAAGGGGAAGAGGACAGCTAGCAGGAGGAGGGTGAAATTATGATAATGCCAGTAAAAGTCCCTGCCTGCTCTGAATGCTGTTTCAGTGATTAATATAGTAGAAACGATGTTTGCATTTATGTTTTGTGGGCCTAACTTGTTTCAGATAATCTGGATCGTTTCAGTGGGTTAATTTTCATATAGGCTTTAGAGCTGATACCGTATGTCTTGTTCAGATTTTTGCAATGTCCATTTCTGTTTTTTCTAGAATTGCTAGTACCAATACGCTGCAAAAATATAAAGGGAAGTTACAATCAGCAATCATTGCTATTTCTTTTTTTCCCCTAGAGATTCCTTTGATGGAAGAAGACCCTTAGCCTGCACAGAGATGTGTCTTCATCACATTGCGCTGTTGGGTGACACGAATCATGAGGATTTAGAGATAGAAAAGACTATCTGTGGATTTGGGGAGGGTATTTTCCTACTTATCAATCTTCCACGCGATGATGTCACCAGATGGGGTGTACATCTTAATCCACAGCAGGGATAACAGCATCAGCATTTGGAACAGCAGCAGTTTTATGAATGAATCCTGGGGATTTGATGAGAGCAGATGTAGAAAAAGAACTGTGGCTTTTTAGAAATAAAATGTATATCTGCATCGCAGAAAGTCGTATGGTTCTGTAAGAAATACTATTGGATTTTGATACTAACTGCCTCACAAAAGCATGTCAAAGTATGTAAATTTGCTTATAAAGACTGCTTTAAAGGATCTATGGACCTCTAGTTTATGAAGAATCCTTACAAGTTTAAAAAAATACTGGTACTGAAATGCAAAAAAAAGAGGAAAGATCTCTTTGGCTTTCCTATGTTAACCAGGAGGCTTTTGATTGAGTTGTTGATGATTTTGTTTCAGACCACATCTGCAGAAAATATAACAGAAATTATGGGATTCATATATATACTTTGATGTATGATAGCAAATATA